>NW_006400262.1:422088-447899 GCF_000299155.1 Elephantulus edwardii
CACCAACAGTGAATAAGGGTTCCAGTTTCTCCACAACCTTGCAAGCATTTGTTGCTTGCTGTTCTGTTATATTTTGCTATTTTGACTGAGGTGAGATGATATCTCATAGTTGTTTTAACGCTTATAGTTTTTTTTTATTTTATTATTTTTGTGTGAGTGTACCGTCAAATCAGATCTGACTGGTGCAGGAGGAGACTGCCCCTCCTTCCCTGGCAGAGCATGTGGTGTATTCGAACCATCTGCCTCTGGGATTGTAGTTGCAGCTCCTTGTCACTAGGCCACCAGAAGCTCCCCTCACTTAGCATTTCTTAAGCTGAAGGAACTGAATAACTAATTTAAGCCTCAAGTTGCAATACTTAAGGGTGCTTTGTGCAGAATATTAAATGATCCAGGAAGTAGTAAATGAAGATGAAAGGAGTAGTATATAGAGTCACTGTACCAAAAGGATTGGCTGACACAGAAGAGTTTCATGAAACAATATGTGGTCAAGAGCCTGTAGTGATGAAGAAGAAAGTTCAAGCTACTTTGAAGGAATTGGCAAAAACAAGGCCCCAAGGAACTATTGGAATACCACTTGGCATACTTTAGCAAACTGTTGCTGCTCTGTATTCACTCACCAAGTTGTATCAAGAAATGGGGAGGACAACTAAGTGACCAGCTGATTAGAAGAGATCTATATTTGTTTCTATTTCAAAAAACATGTAACCTGACTTAGTGCAGAAATTATCTAGCCATATCATTAATATCACATGCAAGCAAGATCTTGCTGGATATGGTCCAAAAACCACTGGAAAAGCCTATCAGCAAAGAACTGCCAGATGTGCAGCCTGAGTTTAGTAGAGGCCGTGGTACTAGGGATATTATAACTAATGTTAAATGGATCTTGGCTGAAAGCAGAGAGTACCAGAGGGATGTGTTGCCTGTTCTTCATTGACTATACAAAGGCATTTGACTGTGTGGATCACAACAAACTGTGGCTAACTCTGCTAAGAATGGGAATCCCAGAATGCTTAATTGTGCTTATGTAAAAGCTATATTTGAACCAGGAGGCGGTCGTCAGAACAGAGCAAGGAAGTACTGCACTTCTAGGACCTGAGGCATTTGCTGCAGAGAAGGTCAAGGATTTCAGCCTTCAACATCAAGAAAACAAAAGATTTTTACAGTTATGCCAGTTGGCAGCACCATGATAGATGAAGAGAATGAGGTTGTTAACATCATCATTCTGCTTCACTTTATAGTCCGCACTCTTGGTAACAGCAGCCAGGAAATCAAAAGACCAATTACATTGAGAAAGTCTGTCAGGGACCTCTCCAGAGTACAGAAGAACAACAACGGTGTCAGTCTGGAGACTAAGGTATACCCCACCCAGGCCATAGTTTGCAATTACTTGCTATATATTAGAAAGCTGGAGAACATCTAGGGATGATAGAAGGAGAATTTATGCCTTTGAGCTGTGGTGATGGAGAAGAATATTGAATATATCTTGAACTGCTAGGAGAAAAAATAGGTATATCCTAGATGGGTGAAACCAAGGATTCTGAAGGTCTGTCTGACATACTTTGGGCATATTGCCAGAAGTCACCAGTCCTTGGAGAGGGACATCATACTTGGGATGGCGGAGGAACAACACAACAGAGGAACACCCTTCAAAGGATGGACTGACTTAGTGATTAGGGTAATTGGAGTGGTTGTGTTGGAGATGATAAGGTTGGCTTAGGACTGAGCAGAGTTTAGAGCTTTGTGCATAGAGTGATTATGAATCACAAGTAACTCAACGCATTTAACAACAACAGTCATGATACTGTCCGTACAACAACCACCATGATATTGCCTGTTGGTCCAGTGGTGAGAATATTTCTTTATGTCAATTTGTAATCCATATTGAAGGCTATAGTCTTTAGTCTTCTACAGCAGGTGTTTCAAATCTTCTCACTTGAAGCAAGTACGATTGTGTCATGTGTATAACACGTGGTTGATTTTGATGGCACGTTCTTCTTCACTCTGTCTTGCTTCTCAGATTATTTGTTCATCAGATAATGGGGAGTGGGGTGGGTGCAGAGACCTTTTGATTTATAATCTTGGTTAGAATAAGAAATTGAAAATATGGTGTGATTCCAGACCACAGAAAATATTGTGGGTTTTGTTCCAGAGCACAGTAATAGGAATACTGAAATAGAACCAGTAATAAGCATCTCTGGTTTCCTAGTGCATGTATTTGTACATTTGCTTAAGGGTGAAGTTCAGCTGTCAAGAAGGGATAAATTAGAAGTAAGAATGGTTAGTAATAAGCAGATGAATGGGTGTTTCTACATTGTGGGGTTTACAATTAATAATATAAAGTAAATTCCATGAATTTTTGCATGGAAAATGGATTTGCTTTTAACTCTTCACCAATTCACAAGAAAAGGTCAAAAGTTTAAGGGGAGAAGAAGGTTTTTTTAAAGTAAGCACCACAAAGTTATGTTTACATTGTATTGTAGTTGAAATTTATTTCAACAGCAAGTTTCGCTTTTCTGTTTTAGAGCTTTTTAGGAGCCCTTGTAGTGGAATAAATATTAGGCTATTAACTAAAAGATGAGTAGTTCAGACCCACCAGTCACTTAAGATTTAGAAAAGTGACACAGTTTACTTAGAAAGATTTACAGCATTACAACTAAAACTAAGAACTAGACAAAAGTGAAGTTCTGCTTTCTAGTTTAGATAACTCCAAATCAGAGTTGATTTTGATTATTGGAAATCTTATATAAATAACAATATTGTAACATAGAGACAGTAATCACATGCTGTTAGAATTATAGTACCGAAGAAGCTTCACTTCAATCCCAGAGGTATGCAGTTCGAATTCACCAGATGCTCTCTGCTGGAGAATGAGGGGCAATCTCCTCCTGTACCAGTCAGATCTGATTTGACTGTACACACACACAAAATTAAACAAAACAAAACAAAAAAAACCCCAAAAAACCCAAACAGAAAAAAAGAGTAGTACTGATATATTTGACTTGCTCAGTTTATTAAGATTACTACAAGCCTTCCAATATTTTTTTCAAGCTCTGTGAAAAAAGTATACTTGCTCTTGTTTTCCTTTTTCTTTTTTTTTTTTTTTTTTGTTTTCCTTTTTCAATTTGTTGTTTATTGTTTCTAATAAATGGTTGAATAAAGGCAGAAATAGTTAGCCATTCTGACCTGTGTGGGCAGTTCAAAATTTTCATTATTTTGGTATTTGTAGATAGCATTTATGATGGGGGAATTATTTTTTATGAAACCTCTCCCAAGTACTGAAGAGCAACGATGTCAGTCTGGAAACTAAGATGTGCCTGATCCAAGCCTTAATCTTTGCAGTTGCTTGCTATGCATCAGAGAGCTGGACAATGACTAGGGATGATAGAGAATCAATGCCTTTGAACTGTGGTGCTGTAGAAAAGTGTTGACTATACCATGGACTGCTCAAAGAACAAACAGATTTATCCTGGAGAAGGTGAAACCATGCTCCTCTTTGAAGCTTCGTCTGACATACTTTGGACATGTTACAAGGAGGAATCAGTCCTTGGAGAGAAACCTCATGCTTGGGAGGGTGGAGGGACAGCACAGGAGAGGAAGACACTCGATGAGATGGATTGATTCAGTCACTGGGGCAATTGGAGTAGGTGTATCAGAGGCAATAAGTTGGCACAAGAGTGAGCAGGGTTTAGGGCTCTTGTATATAGGGTCGCTATGAATCACAAGTGACTCGATAGCACACAACAACAATTAATTAAAAAACGTGACGTTACGGAGCTCTGGTTGCCTAGTGGCAAGACACTGCACTGCAATCCCAGAGGTACGTGGTTCAAATCCACCAGATGCTGTGCTGGAGAAGGAGGGGGCAATCTCCTCCTGTACCAGTCAGATCTGATTTGATGGTACACATAAAAATAATACAATAAAAATTTTTTTAAAAAAAGAAAAACAAATGTGATGTTAATTCTAGATTAGGCTTTATTTGATCTGACAGTTTAATTTTCATCCATGCTCAGTTCTCCCTATATTTGGTGATTTTTGTCTCAGTATAGAGAAATGAAATTCATTATATTCTCAACCATTTTTCCTATCAAGATACTATACTAAATTAGTTGTATTTGTTTTCTTTTCCTGTACTGATATTGTTTGCTTATATTCGATAACATTTCTAGTAAAATTAATTTGATCTTAGTGTCATTCAAATGGGTTGATTAAAGAGACTAGATAGGGGTGTTGGAACCCTTGAAAATTTGGCATTCTTGAAAATTGGCTTTTCTGGCCATTGTGTTAGCCACCATCAGAGGGCATGGTCTCCAGCTACCTTAACCATAGACACATGGTCTTGAAAATCATCAACAGCTGTGGGATCAGTAGGAGAGAGCACCTTCCACACTGGAGAGCCTATTAAAACACTGTGAAAGATGTGGTAGAGAGAGTGTCAAGACACTGTGGCAAAATATAATCAAAAAACCTCTGGAGATAAAGGCTACAGTCAACGTTTTTCCTGGATGATTAATTGAAGGAAAAGCTCACTTATAACTTCTCTGAGATAAAGTTTGATCGACCCTTGAGAAAACCAGAGGCTTCTTGCATTTGTGCTATTGAACTAAACCTGGACTTTGACTAATTGAGGAATTGTGTGCCTTGTTAATCTGGCTTGGTACTGCTGGACTAAATCTGGACTTGCATTTTGAGACGTTCTTTGCTTCCTCCACTCTCCAACCCCCTTCCTTAATATACCCCACAGCTGTGAATAAACTCCGTGACTCTTCTAACAAACATCAGACCTAATGATTGGTAAAGTAAAAATAGGTGCAGGAGCATTTGTATGGTGCTATGGAAATTACTGGTGGGTACAGTTCTCCTTTATTAAGTGAATAGAAGTCAAATTTGGCCATCTCTGTGATTCATCTGCTCCTTCCTAAGTATTTGAGTCCGTTTTGGTTGTTATTGTTCTAGTATCCACTGACTTCTTTAGTATTATTTCTTTGGGACATAATTTAGAAAATATTATAGTAGTTACAGAGAGTATTATAGGTCTTTGCAATTACTTGTTATGTATCAGAGAGTTGGACAATGACCAAGGAGGAAAGAAGGGTGAATTGATGCCTTTGAGCTGTGGTGCTGGAAAAGAGTATTGAGAGTACCATGGACTGCTCGATAAACAAACAGATTCATCCTAGAGAGGGTTAAACTGGATTGCTCCTTGGAGGCAAGGGAAGTCCCTCTATGAGGTGGATTGATTCAGTGACAGGGGTAATCACTATGGGAGTGTCAGAGACAGTGCGATTGGCACAGGACAGAGCAGAGTTTAGGGCTGTTGTACATAGGGTTGCTATGAGTCGCAAGCGACTCAACGGCACATAACAACAACAACAGGGGATAACATTTTTTTTCTTCAGTTTTATAATGCCCAGGGTTTCAGTAGTAGGTGGCAGATCTTCCTAGTAAGAGCTCTGTCACAGCCTGTCCACTACAGGTGACCCTTTTGATCTCTGGAACACTGGCGGCGCAGCTTCCATCGTGTCAGCGCTCTGCATGCTACACCAGTACAGGAGACTGACAGGCAAGCTCTCTCCTGATACGAACAAATAATAAATAATAAACACACCGGAGTATACACTCCTAATACATAAAGTAATTGGCAACATGCAAATCATTCCCCAATATAATAAATTGACAGGTTATTGACCTGGAGAAAAGTACAATGGATGGTTAAAAGATCAATCAGGGGTGTCTTGGAGAACGGGCAGACACAATTGCTCCTTGGAAGCAAAGATGACAAAGCTTTGTTATTCTTACTTTGGACATGATGCTAGGTAAGGCCGTTCCTTGGAAAGGGACATCATACTTGCAAATGTGGAGGGTCAGCGAAGGAAAGAAGACTCCAACAAGATGGATTGTTAACAATGATTGCAGCAGTGGGCTCAAGATGGTCAGAGATTGCACACCCATGTTCATTGCAGCTTTGTTCACAATAGCAAGGAGTTGGAAACAACCTAAGTGCCCATCAACAAACGAATGGCTAGAGAAGCTGTGGTATATTCGCACAATGGAATACTATGCTGCATTAAAAAACAAGGAACTCATGCAATATTATTCAAAATGGTTGACTCTGGAGAACATTATGCTGAGTGAAATATCCCAGTCACAAAAGAACAAATATTACATGATGCCACTGTTGTAGAATGGGACTGTCCTTGGGGTTAGGGAGACAGTGAGTAAGATGGGTTCAATAATGTATACTGCACTGAAGCAGAGGAGGGAGAGAACCGTCTAAAAGAGAGATGTAACTGGGTATTTCTGTCATCACAGGAGACTAGAGCGAGGGCTGCATGGTGGAGGGGACCTTGGGGAGGGTTTGTAAAACAATGAAAGAATCTTTTCTTTTACTTTTCCATAATTTTTGGACTCATGTACTTATAACTTGTTAGTCAAATTTGTGTCCTCTAGGTTGCAACACCCCCATGATACATCTTGAAGGATATGTACATGTACAGCCAAGCACAATCAATAAGAGTGCATCTGAATTCCAAAATCAATCTCCATAATAATCTATGTGTTTCCTACTGCCAAAGGGGCCCTTTAGAATAGTGAGAGAAGATCTTCACCCTGAAACCCACAGCGTCCCTTTTCAGCAGGAAGTAGCTAAGAGAATACGCCGTCCCCTTTTCCTTATGACTCAGGGTGAAGTCTCTCTCAGGGAGGAGTGATAGGGAATGGCAAAGGATACACTGACAAAGAAGATTAATCAGAACTGGCTTTGACAAGCACTGTGGCATTTGGACAAGAACAAACTGGGAGGAGGGTAGAGAGAATAGTGCAACAATGAATGAGTGGAAGCCCAAAATCTCTGTAAATGTTTATGAAAATTAATAAAATATAATTATAGAAAAAAAAAAAAAGATGGTCAGAGATGATGAGGATGGTACAGGGTAGGAGTTCAGATCTGTTGTTATTAGGGTTTCTATGAGTTGTACTTAATGGCCCCTAACAATAACAACAGGGGATAGTTCCCCCCCCTTTTTTCTCCCTGCCTCCCTCCCTTGAACTGGGGGTAGCTTTAAATGGAGTTAAAGAAGAAAGTAGAAAATAGGAAAAGGAAGTGATTACAAAAAAGGATTGAAGTTACTAGATATCGTAGTTAATAATTTCATCAATAAATTGTAATTAAGGTTTTTTTTAAAATGTGTAAATAATTGAAAGGAAACTCAATATGATTTGTATCTTCACTCAAAGAAAAAGAAATTAGACCATTTATCTTCTTTTTACCTATGTTTCCTTTACAGACCATCTGTTCCAGTTCAGTTCCAGTACTTTTTGCCAACTTACCCACCATCTGCATACCCACTTGCTGCACATACTTACACCCCCATCACCAGTTCAGTGTCCACCATCCGGCAGTATCCAGGTATGATTCCCCCTTTTATTAAGATGACTTTTAACATTTTCATTTTTATAATCAGTGACTATTCTAGTATGACAGTATCTATTTTTTAGACATAAAGGCATCAAATCTTTAATCAGCTTCTTTTGTCATATAAAAAGTTGTTACATATAATTGTTAATTATAAGCTTGTCTCTTAACCTAGGCATAATCACATTATAATATTTATTACAAATTGAAATGTTAAGAATAATCACTATCAATAAAGTTGTACTTTTGGGGCTTCACTTCATTTTCATCTAGTTGGGGTGGACTCACATATGACTTATAATGTGTTTTGAGAGGCTGTATATCACAGAGCAGAATAATACCTGTCTTTATCCCACACAGCTACTGGTGGATTTCAGCTGCCAGAGAGATGCTGCCTTTGGCTTAGCAGTACCAACTCCCTGTGGACTTAGGCCATCAGAGCTCCTCTAATAGTTTTTGCTTTGGGTTTTTTTTCTCTCCATCTCACATAATCTTGGCATGTTGTCAGTAGACACTAGTTCTTGAAAAAAGACATCATGCTGGAAAATGTGGAGAGTCAGCGAAAGAGAAGATGACCCTCACCAAGATGGATTGACACAGAAACTGCAGCAGTGGGCTCATGAGATAGTACAGATGAGGGAAAGGTTCCAATCTGTTATTCATAGAGTCACTAGAAGTTGTTGTAGACTCTGTTGCACCTGAAAACAACAACTTCTGTTGAGGAGTTTTTTGGTAGGATAGTTGAAGCTTTTTATTTTCATTTCTGTTTTGTCAGATTATGTTCAGCACTAACCATTATGCATGTAAATGATGTTACTTTCTTAGTGTAGGGCTCTTCTTGTGGACCTAATACTAAATTTAAGCATCAAAAAGTGAGGTTATCACATTGTATACAAATTTTGTATGCAACCCAATATTTAAAAAAAGTGAATACAATCTCAGAAAAAGGCAAGGTTGTCTGTGTTAGAGGCATTATCCTTCTATAGCTGAATTGTCTTCTACATTTGAAACCAGGAGTTGCATATTATCACAGGGCAGTTGAAACAAGGCTAGTAAAACTGACGAAATAAATTTTTAGTTTAATTAAAATTGCAAAATATAAAAAATAAATTTGGAACCTGGCAGTGTGAGATTAGTTCTGTTGTTCAAAATAAATATATTGCTCTAGAGTAGAAAGTGAAGCCTTGCTTACTGTCCATTGAATTTCCAAGGCTGTGAATACATGCCTATCTTACTCTCCTGGAGCAGCTGATGGATATGAACTGACAGAGGTTCAAAGTAGGACATAGCCTTTTACAGACCAGGCTGCTTGCTGTTGTTGTTGTAGATTGCCATCAAATCAAGCGCGATGCATAGAGACCTTATGGATAAAAGGCCTGAAGCCTTTCTGTATGGTCATTTATCAGTTCATAATAGTTTCCAGAGGCATGTTGTTTAGGAAGTGGATACCACTGAGATAAAAGTTAAGATCAAATGTTTCTGATGAAAAATTTTCATTAAAACTCATTGCTTTGGAGTCACAACTGACTCCTAGATAATGCTCTAGCAGGTTTTTAGAGACTGTAAATTCCATGGAAGGAGATCACATACTAAAAGTCGAGAGTGGCAGTTCAATAGCTGTTTGATGGGAGGAACATGTGTAGTCTCTTCTCATAAAGATTCGCAGTCATGATGTTGTTAGGCAGAACTGACTCGAAGACACTGGTTGGTTTGGAGCGTCTGAGAGATTGACATTTTCATTTCCCTGAACAAGTTTCCTTTCATTCATGGATGCTGCAGTGCATTTAAAAAAGTTTTTTGTATTTCTTTCTTCTCGTGAATAATTAGAAATCCTTTCTGTTTGTTGCTTCCTGGGAACACTCTTGCTAACAGGGTTTTAAATATTGTGGTATTGTTTAAAAAGAATTGATGGTTGTTCTCCCTGCCATTGGATGGATGCAATTTGATAGGAAATTTTCACAAGTGCCTATGTTATAGTTTGATCAGTTAAAGCAAAGATTCTTTCCCTGCTGGCTGTAAATGCATTTTCAAAATTTTACATTAAATATCAAGCACAGTGCCTAGGTAATTTTTGGAATTTAGTAGTTAATTATATTCTTTTTGTTTAAATCTAACTTGAATAATCTGCAAAGAGACACTTGTTAAATTTTTTGTGGGGAAAAAACGACTCATAGCAACCCTATTAGTATTATAGCCCTTAACCCTGCCCTATCCTGAGCCATTCTCACAGACTCCAACAAACTTAAAACCCATGGCCCCAGTTACCATGTCAATCCATCTCATTTGTTGTCTTCCTCTCCGGCACTGTCCCTCCACTCTTCCGAACATGATGTCTTTCTCCAAGGACTGGTCCCTCTTGACCACGTTACCAAACTATGAGACAGTGCTTCAAAATCCTAGACTCCTAGGAGATACTTAGTTTTACCTTCTCTAAGACAGGCTTATTTGTTCTCTTGCTGCTCTATGGTATGTTTAATACTTGCTGCTCTCTGGTATGTTTAATACTCTTCTCCAACACCACAACTCTTCTTCTGTCATCTTTAATCATTGTCCAGCTCTCTGATGCATAGCAAGTAAGTAATTGTGATGGCTATGGCCTGGATCAGGTATGGGTTAGTCTCTAGACTGACATCGTTGTTCTGTAGCACTTTGGAGAGGTGTTAAGTTTGTAGGATATGATTGTAGGGTAAACAAATTCAATCTCATTTAATTTGTTAAAACCCTTTTTTAAAAGTGAATAAATACCTAGATTTTATTCCTAGTTTTTATCAGGAGTAACCTTCTTCTCTAAAGCGTAATCACTTTATACACCTTTTTTTTTTAATAGTTTCAGCTCAGGCTCCAAACTCAGCCATCACAGCTCAGACTGGTGTTGGGGTGGCTTCTACAGTACACCTCAATCCCATGCAGCTTATGACAGTGGATGCTTCTCATGCGCGACATATCCAAGGGATCCAACCAGCACCCATCAGTGCACAGGGCATTCAGCCAGCCCCTATTGGAACACAGGGGATACAGCCAGCCCCTATTGGAACACAGGGAATTCACTCAGCAACCCCAATTAACACACAGGGACTGCAGTCTGCATCCTTGGGGACTCAACAGCCTCCACCTGAAGGAAAAACGTCAGGTAATTACTTGGAGAGTGGTGTGGAAGTTCTGCCAACTTGATATTTTTGTCATCTCAGAGTTTTTCTAGGGCTTAGTTCCCTTTTTTAACAATTAGATGTAAAGCTGTAGAGTTATACTAAGGTTAGCTAGTAATGGTGTTAGTGCTTATAAAGAAATATAAGAGGAATGGATAATTGAAGAAAAGGAGTAAAGCTTTATGCTTAAGATTACTAATTTGAAATGTCTTTTAATTTTAAAAATAGCCAGAATATTGATCTTAAAAATTAGAGAGTAATTTCTAACTAGTTGTTTTGATTGCTTGGTGGTTGAATGTTCCTGTTTAATCCAAGTTTTCCTAGTCCAAGAAAACTACTAATCCAAGTTACCAAATGACTATTAACAAAATGCAGTTGATCAAAAGGACAACTTACAATGACCTAATTGAAAATGCTCTACCTATTTCTTTAATACTACTCACTTAAAAACTCAGTTGGAATTTTCTACAGCAACAAAGAAAACATGGGGAAAGAAATAGACAAGCAATCCCATTTACAGTAGTTAGCCACAAGATAAAATACTTAGTAAAGTATATAAGTAAAATACATAAGTAGAGATGCAAAAGGCCCATCTAAGTAAAACTATAAAACACTACTATAAGAAACAATAAAAGATCTAGTTAAATAGGAAAATATTTCCTTTTCATGGATAGGAAGATTCTGTGTCATGAAAGTGAATCATTTTGATCAGAGATATTCCAATGACAGTGGTCATTTTAAATATTTCCTTTAAATATTTTTTTTATAAGAGCGACATTCTTTCCATTTTCCTGTCTTCATTCTTCTTTCTTGAACCATCCCCTTCCTTCAGCAGTGGTTTTGGCAGATGGAGCCACAATTGTAGCCAACCCTCTTAGCAACACATTCAGTGCTACTCCTGCAGCCACCACTGTGGTGCAGACCCACAGTCAGAGTGCCAGTACCAGTGCTCCAGCGCAGGGCTCATCACCTCGACCAAGTATCCTCCGGAAAAAGCCAACCACCGATGGGTAAGTAGACTCAATAACACCTTACAGTAGAAACAAAACACTTACCCAGTTTTGTTGGCAGTCAAATACGGTAATTCTGGTAACAGAATTTGATCTCGCCTTTTTGTTGTCTTTGGCTTGACTCAACTCATAGCTACCTTGTTAATGACAGATAAAAACCCTAAGCCATCCCTGTGGTCCCCCACGATGTGTGGATCCACGATGTGTGGATGTGTGGATGCAGCCACTGAGGAGGGCTATCTCACTGAGGATCTTCTTCTATTTCTTCACTAACATCTAAAATAATTTGTTCAGTAGAACCTTACCAAGTATAAGTTAAAGAGTATTTATAATCCACAAGCCAATGTGATACTAATTTATAAGCAACTGTTGCATACTACCCTGAGTTCTTTCTTTTGAGAGTTTAGTTCTTTAATCTTCAAACACTTTATAATTGGCTCTTCAGCTTGGCCTAGCTGGATATATTAGCATATACATTTTTATTCATCTAGTATAAATTGTAAGTACTTTTCCAAATGTTTTAAGGCTTATATTTAGTAGCCATATAAATCTCTAGATTGATAGGTCGTAGTCAGAGTGCACTGTGTGCAGAAGAAAATTTAAGTTTTGGAAAATGAGAGACAATAGTCACTTTCCAGAGAGTAGTATCTGTGGCTCAGTTTAGCTGATAGCTGCACAGTAGAAGGCTAAATCAGATTTAATTTAAATTACTGAGTCCACGGTTCATAAAACGTATTCATCTGTGTAACGTGCTGCCTAGAATCCAATATCTTTGCTCACTTGTGAATGCTTTATAAAAGATCTCTTTCACCCCTAAGTCAGTGCATTATAACCTTATTGATAAAAATTGCAAGGCAAAACTTATTAGTGAACAGAGTCGATTATTCACGTTGTTGTAGTTCTGTACCATAAATCGGCACCGATTCATAGTGGATTTCCAGAGACTATAGATCAAACAGGAGGAAACGTCTCATCTTTCTCCTGTGTGGCATTTTGTCTATTTGAACCACCTGTCTTTGGCTTGGCAGTGCAGTTTTTTACTCACTAGGGTCATCAGAGCTCCCTGTAGAATATATACCTCTTAATGTCTATCCTCAAAAGCTTGCAGGTTGTCAGGGAAAAAGTGTTTTTGTTTTTGTCTGAATAATAAAGGAGGACACAAAGGTAAAATCTTTCATTTTTGTTTTGAGGATGCATTATAACAATAGATTTATTAGAAAATTACCTCCCCAAAGGATGGACCTTTCTCCTTAGAAGGAGATGAGAAAAGACCCCAAAAGTAAATCTTTGGAAGATAGAAAGCAGATAAGCAAAAGATTGCTGCCTTATCTGTGAGAAAACTGAAAGCCTAATTAGGGGAACCTTAAGAACCATTCTCATTTAAATTTGCGGTATCTGCAAAAGGAGCACTGATGGTCTAGTGGTTAAGGAGTTGTACTGTCAAACCAAAGGAGGTGGTTTGGATCCACTAGTTACTCCTCTGTAGAAAGATGCACAGTCTCCTCCTGTACAATTTAGAGCCTCTGAAAACCCTCTGGAAAGTCGGCTTTGAGTTGGTGCTGACCCAGCATCAGTGAGTGTGTGCATAACCTAAAAAGGACTCAGAAAGTTGGTACTGAGTCTTAGCAGATGTTTATCAGATTTCCAAGTGGGTAAATCTTTACAGGAGCAGGCTTTCTGTCTTTCTCTAGGGGAACATCCAGTGGATTCAGACTGCCAACTCTTGGTTAGCAGCCCACTCTTGCCGCCAGGATTGCTTTGAAAAGACCAGGAACTGGCAAAACCAGGGATCTCCAGAACTGGGAGTGAAAGAAGTGGCATACTCTCTTAAAAAGAGACTGCCCTGACATCAAGGAGCACGAGAAGTACAGTCTTTATGCACTAAACTCCTAATAAAAATTTCCACATATTTAAACCATCCAACCTCTCCACAGAAGAAAAAGACCAGGACATCTTCAAGAGGATCTTAAAACAGCCCAAGACACTCTACGCAACAGTTGTGCTCTGTGCAAAATCTCTGTCATTAGACTTAACAAGGTTAAAATCTATTTGAGAAGCGGCTAGAGCTGTGAGGGACCACGTTCCCCTGCCCACACCTAGGTAAATCCTGTAGTTTTCACTTTGCAGATAGTTAATGCAGTGACACAGTAGCTTTTGCCAGAAACATGTGGAAGTGATGAAAACGACCAAGTGTCTGTGTGTTGCTAAGACCAGCTAGTCTGCTTTGCTCTTTTGGTAATCAAAACTCTTAGCAGTTGAACTTTAATTTAGACAAAAAATGAGAAGGGCACTCTGTTTACCTACTGAAGAGTCTATCCAGCCCTTTGAAAAGGATCTCATATTTAAGGATTGGACCGGGTCATCCCATCTGTGAACCTCAAAGCAGATAAGTCCTTTGATAGCTAGAGCTGTGAGGCAGCCTTTAAAATCTCTTAATCCCAATCATGAACATACAACCAAGGATAATCTGCTATCTAGAAAGATTCTAGTAGGGGAGGATGGAAAGCACAATAAACATACAGGAAAAAGCACCTGGGAAGATACAGAGATTGTACCCTTTGCCATCAAGCTGATTTCAGTTCATACTTACCCAGTTAAATGGAGTAGAACTGCCCCATAAAACTTGTAAGTCTTCATGGAAGTAGACTGCCACATTTTTTTTCCACAGAAGAGTTGGTGGATTTGAGCTGTCAATTTTGTGGTTAGTAGCCATGTTGCTTTATGCCCTGCACTACTTGTGCTCCTTGAATGCTAGACACAAGATGAAAACTATAAATAAACAAAAGCAATCAGTGATACCTTCAGAGAGAGAAAAGAAAAAGTTGCATCCACAAGAAAGGAACATAATGCGATTTGAAGAGAAAGAAACATTTGTGGAACACAAGTACAGATCCTTAAATTGAAATAGGATAGTAGAAATTAAAACAGCATCATTAAAGTTGGAAAATAGGATTGAGGAAATAATTAAAAAATGTAGCCAAATGACAAGAATCTGGAACAAGAGGTACATTAGGAAGTGGACTGGTAGAAGGGAAAGACGAGAAGTGAGGGACATCAGCAACAATGAATGAATGAATGAAAACTCATTATATTTGTAAACCTTCATTAAAAATCACGATTTTAAAAAAAGTAACCAAAAGGAAAGCATGTGGAAAATAAAGATCAAGATCATTAAAGACATGGTTTAAGAGGATCAACTTCCAAGTAATGGAATTTGAGAGAGCAGAAAAAAAAACAGGTAGGGTCATTGACAAAATAAATCACACAAAAGAACAAGAACCAAAGATTATTTACTTTCCAGTGAAATACTCAGCACAGTGGGAGCATATGAGCACCATGGTATTTCATTCTGAAATCTTTTAACACTTGAGATAAAAAGATGTGCCCCTACTTCCAAACTCCCCAAAACTCTTCTGTTATCTTGTCATACCTCACTACTGACCATCATTTTCATTCCCTCTGACCCTCTTGTTTTTCTAAAGCTCTGCTCTTCTGTGTTGCTGTCCTCTATGCCCTCTCCAGAGTGATAGCTGTCTTCTCCCACAGCCTCCCAGGAGCACACATCTTGTAGTAGTGATAGGTGTTGTGTTAATAGTACTGGAGGCAGAGCCCTTATATTGGGAAGGACAGAAATGAGGATGAATAGTTGTAAAATGCCACTAGTAATTGAAATGTAGAATGCTAAGTATGAATGTGGGACATTTGGACATTGTTAAAAAAGAAGTGGAGATGTTCATTGAAATGAAAAATAAACAACCTAAATTTAAAAAGAAAAAAAAAGAAGTGGAACACTTAAATATTGACATAACAGACATTTAAAATTAAGGTAATGCATCAGGCTTGTATTCTCTATCCATACCTATTCAATCTGTATGCTGAACAAATTATTCAAGAAGCTGGACACTATGAAGAAGAATGTGGAATCAAGATAGCAGGGACACTCATCAATAACCTGCATTGGGCAGATGAAACAACTGGCTGAAAGAGAGGAAGACTTGAAGCAGTTATTGCAGAAGATCAAGGAGTAAAGCCTTTGGTATGAATTGTACTCAGTGTCAAGAAAAAAGTTTCTTACTACTAGACTGATTGGTAACATCATGATAGATGGAGAAGAGATTGAAACTCAACAACTTCATCTTAATTGGATCCATAATTAACATCCTACTAGCAGTCAGGGAATCAGGAGACATATTACACTGGGAAAGTCTGTAGTTAAAGACCTCTCCAAATTATTGAGGAGTAATGATGTCAGTTTAAAGAATAAGGTATGCCTGATTCAGGCCATGATCTTTCTGATCATTTGCTATTCATCTGAAAACTTGACAATAAGGATGACGGAAGAAGTGATGCCTTTGAGCTGTAGTGTTGGAGAAGTGCACTAAACATCCCATGATGGGTCAAAAGAATAAATAAGTATGTCTAGGAGAGAGTGTGGCCAGAGTGCTCTTTGGAGGCAAGGATAATGAGGCTTTGCATCGTATATGTTGGGCATGTTGCTAGGAGGGGCTGACCTTAGAGAGGGACATGATGCTTGGAAAGATATAGGGTCGATGAAGAGGAAGACCCTTGACTGGATGGATTGACATCATGACTTCTGCAGTAGGCTTGGGACGTGTGAGGAGGGCAGAGAATAGGATAGGGTTCACATCTGTTCTTCTTAGAGTTACTATGGGTCATATTCAACTGGATGGCACCTAACAACAGTAACAATAGACATTGGAGAGCTGAAATGAATCTGCATAGCCACTTTGAATCATATGATCAACTCTGATGAGAATGAAAAAGTGAGAAAAAAAGGGTGGTTGTGGTAAGAAGCCATGCTGCAATCCTGAAGGCACATAGTTCAAATCCACCAGCTACTCTGTGAGTACAGTACAATTAACTGCCTCTGAAAACTCACTGGAGGCTCAGCTATGGGTCGATTCAGTGGTACATTACAGTATTCAGAATAAAAAAAAAATTCTAAATCTATTCGGAAGTATAATGTTCTGAATACTAGGATACTGTCCATATTTATACAAGGAAGACCTGTTAACACCATTATCATGGAAATAATATGTTTGAAGCCACAGTCAGCACTCTGGGCACCAGCAGTCAGTAAATCAAATGAAGAGTTACTCTGGGAAAATCTTCTGTCAAAGACCTCTCCAGAGTGCTAAAGAGCAACAAAGTCAATCTAGAGAATAAGATTTGTTGGATACATGCCATGGTCTTCTCAATTGCTTGCTGTGCATTTGAGTAATGCATAAAATGACAAAAGAATAATCAATTCCTTTGCGTCAATGTAATGCTGGAGAAGATTATTGAATATACCATGGACAGTCAAGAGAATAAACAAGTTTGTCCTGGAAAGGGTGAAAGCAATTTGCTCGTTGGAAGAATGGACTTTGAAATTCTGTCTCACATATGTTGGTATGTTGTCTGTAGGATCCAGAAGGAAATCATACTTGGGAGGTTAGAGGGTCAGTGCAGAAGAGCAAGACCCTGGATAAGGTTGGATTGATACAGTGATTTTGACCTTGGGGTCATATGTGTCAGTGATGGTAAGATTGGCTTAGGATAGGGCAAGGTTCAAATCTCTTGTTCATAGGGTCACTATGAGTCCTAATTGACTCAACTACACATAACAAAAAGCACTTGTGCTTCCTCAGTAGCTATATGTAGCTATATGTACCTTATTGGACAGGGTAGCTCTTAAAGCTTGATCAAATTCAACCTTGTTTTTTGAATAATGCTGGGTATGCCCAGTGAAGTTATATAACAAGTACCTGTCTTTCATAATAATGGCATTTCAATCATTAACATTAAACAAATGATTCACCTCATACTGGAGCTGTAGCTGCTTTTGAATGTTTCTTTTCACACATACGAATTCAGAAGTGCACATTTGTGAATGCATTACAGCCCTCATCAATACAGAATGCCCTATGCCTACTTTCTCTCATTCACTACTCTCTAGTTTCAACAACTATCAAACTCCCAAGAACATTCATTCCATTGTTCTGGCCATTTAAAAAAAAATCCTCTTCATCTGATGTTAGGTGTCAGGTTTAACAAGGTTATAATTCTCCATATATATTGACAGAACATGCTATGTGTGTGATTGCCTAGAACGATGAGGCACAACAGCTGGTCTCTATTCAGTCGAAAAAAATTAAAGTTGAGACTAGAGGATAGAACATGTCGAACTAATTTCTTGTGTTACCAGCTGTCTTTTTGGTAAGAGACCAAACAAAAGTAATATCGTTGGCTAACATCACTGAACATTTCAGGGTCAAGGATCCTGCAGCAACATTCTGATAAAAGATGAGGTAATAATACAGAATAGAATTTCAAATTAAAGGATTAAAACATTCCAGTTCATTCAGACTATAGAGGCTAGATGAATCTTTAAAATTATTAACTTGAAACCTTAACAAAGTTGTTCTCAAAAGTCTTCTTTAAAACACTCAGCATAATTAGTTTTATCTTTATTGTACTGTGTGTCACAATTTTTAAAGTTTTTTAGTAATGCATAATACTCTAGAACTGCCTTAGCCATTCATCCATTGATTTTTTTTACTTTCTGTTATTACAAATAGTACTGTAGTAAACATAGTTGTGTTCCTGTTTTTCATGGGGTTTTCAGAATTCAGCTATTTAAGAAATGGATGTCCAATCTTACTTTTTCATCTGTCTTTATCTAGGAGCTCTGCTAAAACCTTTCCTTTACAGTGACCACTTTAGTACGTGACACACCAGTGGTACAGCCTTTAGCAACACAGCAACCCAAAAGCTATGTCACTACAATACCTGAACAGACAAGTGCTGCACTATAATAAGATCAGTGATGAGCAAGAATAAAGATCTTGTGTTCCACAGAGTTGGAACTGAACAATAACTGGCCCTCCAGCGGTTTTTCAGAGGCAGTTAATGACATCCTTGTCCCACAAGAATATAGACACAAAAGCTATAAAATAACTACCAATATGCAGAAAATTCTCCCAGTATAGCAAACTGACAGATAAATCTTACTCCACTCACAGCAAATCAGGCGTACGTACATCATGTTTACCCTCTCCACTTGAGGCCAGTGACCACATAGCATGAAGAGGTCCTGATGGGTGTTGAAGTTTTCTGTCTGAGAACCATGGCTGGTCTCATTGAGGTCTCATGACATTGAGAAGAATAAAAATGCCAGAATACCTAATTGTTGTCTTACAGAACCTAGCTTCATCATCACCTATCAGAGACTGGCTTCTTGCCTCACTCCTCTGGCACCATAAGCTTCATCACTTGTTTTACTACCTTCTCCACCAACTGCTGGTCCCTGGGCTCCGTCCCATTATCCAGTTACCAAGCACTATTGTCAACCAAGCATAAAGTATAAAAAATGAGACAGAACACCAAGAATGTTTTAGAAAACAGAGAGGTAAAGCAGGGGCAAGCAGTTAGAACAGCTGAAGCAGCCACAGGCTACACCTCTGTGCCAGTATTAAAAATCACGTGAAGTAAATCATGAAGAGAATTCCTTTGTAAATAAAGAGTTTTTCTCTATTGTCAACCTAATGCTTAGGTCAGGAAGGAAGTAGTTTACAAGTATAGACTTTTAACATTCCCTCTGCTGGGGGACCTAGCTACCTCTTATTTGCAGGAAGCAGCTCATTTCCTGTGATCGGTTACAAGAGAAATTCCAGCATATATTGTGTTTCCTTCAATTCCTGATTAAGCATATGATTTATCATATAATATTTGGCTTCCCTCAAAGCGTGGCTGGCCAGCAGTGCACCCAGCATCTATCTAGGTGCTGGATGCTTAGGCTCTGGGATTTCCATGTCCTATGCCGGTAGCTCATGGGGTGGTTGGACTGGAGCATGGTATGTAGGATGGCCCAGGGTTTGGCCAGAGTAGGGGGCATCCAGGGTGAAGAGACAATGCAAGATCTGAATGACCATCTGGACTCCTTTGTCGACAAGGTGAAGAGTCTGGAGACTGAAAATCAGAGACGGGAGAACAAAATCCAGGAACCTCTAGAGAAGAGAGGACCCACAGACAGGGACTAGAGCCATTATTATTACAAGGAGCTGAGGACTCCAATCTTTTCAAGTTTTGCGGACAACGCACACATTATACTTTAAGATTGATGATGACTACCTGGCTGCTGATGACTTCAGAGCAAGTATGAGATAGCTGGCCATGCACCAGTCTGGAGAGTGACATCCATGGGCTCCAAAAGGTCATTGATGACACTACACTAATATCATTCAACTACAACTGGAAACCTTTTGCATTCTTCATGGATGATGCTCTTGATAGCCTCCCACAGCTCGTCTGCTCTTTTGTTAATTAGTGTTCAAGGCCTCAAACCTGTTCGTAAGTTGTTTTTTAAATTCAGGTGGAATAGCTTCAAGGTCAAATTTTTATTCTTGTGGATTGGATTGAAGCTTAACATTAGAAAGCCAAATATTCTCACCCATGGACCAGTTGGCAGCACCATGATGGATGGAGAAAAGATTGAGGTTGTTAACAGTTACAGCTTGCTCAGCTCTACAATCAACACTTCTGGCACCGGTAGTCAGGAAATAAAAAGGTGAATCACATTAGGTAAATCTCCTGCCAGAGACCTCCAGAATACTGAGAAGCAGTGACGTCAGTCTAGAAATAAAAGTGTGCCTGATCCAGTCCATAGTCTTCACAATTATTAGCTATGCATCAGTTTGCTGGATAATGCTGGAGAATAATGGAGAATAGAAGAATCGATGCCTTTGAGTTGTGGTGCTAGTGAAGTCTTGAACATACCACGAATAGTCAAGAAAACAAGTAGGTCTGTTTTGGAGAAAAAGAAGTTTCTCCTTGGAGGCTAAGATTTTGAAGTTCTGTGTCACGTATTTTGGACATATGGCCAGGAGGAACTGATCCTTGCTCAAAGAACTGAGACATACATTTCAGACCTTGGAGATTGACCTTGAGTCAATGAGAAACATAAGGCCAGCTTGGAGAACAGCCTGCAGGAGGTGGAGACTCACTGTGCCATGAAGGTGGTATAGCTCAATGGAGTCCTGCTGCACCTAGTGTAAGAGCTGACACAGACCTGGGCAGAGATGTAGCATCAGACCCAGGAGTATGAGGCACTGCCGAACATGAAGATCAAGTTGGAGGCTGAGATCAACACCTCCAAACCTCTTGGTAAAGACTAGAGAAGACTTCAGTCTGAGTGATGGCCTTTACAACAGCACCTCAATGCAGACCATCCAGAAGACCACCACCAACAGGATCATAGATGGGAAAGGGATGTCTCGGACCAATGACACCAATGTCCTGTGGCACCAAAGTCAGTTACCTGCACGGAGGCATCTGAACCAGGATACCCTTGGAAGAATGAGATGTCAATCAAAACTGTTAAGTCATTGAACATAAAATGTATTCCTAGACCATACCTGTGTAAACAGGGTCAGGAAACACTACCTGGTTTAAAATTAAGAAAGGCTATGTATGACACTCTTCCTGGATGATACCCTTGATATCCTCCCACAGCTTATCTGGTCTTCACTCATTAGTGCTCAAGGCCTCAAACCTGTTCCTGAGATGGTTCTGAAATCCAGGTGGGTTAGACTTAAAGTTATATTTTGGTTCCCGAGGATTCAGTTTAAGTTTCCTCAGCTTCAGCTTGAACTTGCATGTGAGTAGTTGGTGATCCACAATCAACTCCTGGCCTAGTTTTCAAAGCTGATACTGAGCTTCTCCAGCGTTTTTTTCTGCAGATGTAATCGATCTGATTCCTATGCATACCATCCGGTGAAATCCATATGTATAACCTGTGTTTATGTCTCTTATAAAACGTATTTGCAATGAATAAGTCATTGTGCAAAATTCTATCATTCTGTCTCCAGCTCCATTTCTGAGTCCATGTTTTCCATCTATTGAATCTTCTTCTCTCTTCCCAACTTTTGCATTCCAGTCACCCTTTACTATCATTGTATCTTGATTGCAAGTTCGATCAGTTCCGACTGTAAAAGTTGGTAAAAATCTTCTATTTCCTCTTCTTTGGCTCTGGTTGTTGGTGCATATATCTGAATGATAGTGGTATTCACTGGACTTCCTTGTATGCGTATGGATATTATACTGTCACTCACAATATTGTACTTCAAGATGGTTCTTGAAATGATTTTCTTAACTATGAAAGCAACTCCATTTTTCCTCACCTTTTCATCTCCAGAGTAGTATATCATATGATCGTATGACTCAAAATGCCCCATGCCAGTCCATCTCATCTCACCAGTGCCTAGTTTGTCAATATTTATACGTTCCATTTCTTCCTTAACAACATCTAATTTTCCTACATTCATGGTTCTCACATTCCATGTTCCAATCACTAGTGTCTGCTTACAGCTCTTCCTCTTCCTTTGTATTTCCATACTTCAAAGCTCCACCTCAGTTGCCCTTTCTGTTACTCTATGTGTGTTCTGTTGTACATACGGTCTTTAGAGGCCTGCTAGTTCAGAAGTGGGTGACCAATCCTTCTTCCTAGTCTGTCTTAATCTGAATCTTCAGATTTAGAGAAGTATCCGACAGACAAGCATTTTACAGAAAAAGTGAAAGATATATCCCTTATTGTGGAGTTAACCATTAGTATCAGTGTTGTCCCTGCCTTTGTCACAAGTGTCTTTACTCACATATTTCCCTGTTCCACCATCCACCAGGATAACCCATCAACTTCTAACCAATGCCTTCAACATCTCCCATTGTCCAGCCCGTGATAGCTTATATCTGAACTCGCTGAACTTGCTCAGCATTTCTAAAGTTCAAGGAACTGAAGAACAAATTCAAACCTTAAGTTGTTATAATTAAGGATGCTTTAGGCAGAATATTAAATGATCCAGAAGTATTAAAAGAAGATGGAAAGAATATACTGAGTCACTGTATTGAAAGGAATTGGCAAACACAGAAGAATTTCATGAAACAACATATGAGCGAGAGCCTATGGTGCTGAAGGGAGAAGTTCAGGCTGCTTTGAAGGAAATAGGAAAAAATAAGGCGCCAGGAATAGATGGTATACCATTTGACATATTTCAGCTAACAGATGCTGCCCTGGATGTGCTCACCAAATTATGCCAAGAAATCCGGAGAAAAACCAACTGACTGGAAGAGATCTATATTTGTTCCCATCCCAAAGAAGTGTGACCCAACAGAGTGTTGAAACTATAGAACAATATCATTGATTTCACATGGAAGCAAGTTTCTACTGAAGATTATCCAAAAATGACTGGAACAGCACATGGACAGCCAGAAGAACAGACTTAAGTAAGTCTTAGAGATGATGCAGCCAGAGTGCTCCTTGGAGACAAAGGTAATAAAGCTTCATCTCACATATTTTGTGCATTGCAAGAAGAGGCTATTCCTTGGAGAGGGACACCAAAGGTGGAAAGTTGGCAAAAATGGGAAAGACCCCCAACCAGTTAGATTGACAGAGTGACTGCAACAATCGAGTAAAGTATGTTAGAAATATTGAGGATGCCACAGGATAGGTCAGGGTTCAGATGTGTCACTGTGAGTCGTAATTGAGTCTTTGGCATGTCACAGCAAGAACAGACATCACTTGATGTTGCTGCTCTTAGCTGTATTGCTGAATCAAATATTTCTAACTTTCTAAGGAAGTGACAAATTTCTTTCCATAGTCATTAAAAATTTTTTTTTAATTTATTTATTTTTCATTTCAATGAACATCTACAGAGATTTTGGAATTCCATTCATTCATTGTTGCACCCTTCTCCCCGCCCCCCCCCAACTCCCGTTTGCTCCTCTCCTTCAAAAGCAAAAGAAAAACTCCCTCATTGGTACGCATTCCCCCCCATCCCCCAACCCCAAATATAATCCACTTTGCAACCCTCATTCCATACTCTTACAATAAAACATAATGCATCATTAAAAATTTTTACATTCCCACCAGCAATGTATGAGAGTTCCAGTCAGCCCATTCCCTTACCAGCCTTTGTTATTTCATATCTTCATAAACACTGACATTTTTGCCAGAGGAGATACTCATTCTTATTTTGGAACGCTTCACGAATTTGCATGTCATCCTTGCACAGGGGCCATGCTAATCTTCTCTGTATCTTTACAGTTTTAGTATATGTGCTGCCAAAGTGAGCATCTCATTCTTACTTTGATTTGCATCTCTCTACTCGTTAATGTAAAAAAATGACAACAAGATGGATATTTTTAGTGAGGTGAGACTTACTGGTCTTGGCCATTTTGAATCAGATAAGCACGTGCTCAAATATACCTGCAGTAATGATGAAGAATGATACCACATTTATAGTAAAAAAGAACCTTTCAAGATCAGTCCTAAAGTACAGTGCTGTGAGTGATACAGTATTATGTGTGTGCATACAAGGAACATGAGTTGTAAATATTATTGAAATGTACACTCCTACCACTAAAGCCAAGATAAAAAAATTAAGGACTTTTGCAGTTTGAAATGGATCAAAGATACAATCAAGATGGACCAGTAATTGGAGACTAGAATGCAAAACCTAAAAACAAAAGACTAGAAGTTTGAAAATATGCCTTGGTTAAATAAATGAGACTGGATATCAAAAGATAGAAGTTTTACAATAATTCATTGCAAAAGTGTTTGTTTGTTTGTTTGCTTTTAAATTATAGACCGTGACTGTATACATGGACCTCATTGACAGCGCCTATTTAAAGAGTTGTTGAGGAATCTTAATGTAAACAGTAGAAGAGCTGATTGTGGCACAAACTCATGGGCAAGTTCAGATGGAAGCATTTGTTCAAATAGAACAGCAAATACTGAATATTTTCAATACAGGAAAATTACTCATCAGAGTTATAGCCTTTCTCCATGCTAATCAATCTATATACTGAGAAAGTTATTTCTAGTGTTATTCTAGATGTTAGAGTCTACTATGAAGAAATGTGATGTAAATTTTGGAGGAAAACGCATCACTAACTGGTACACAGAAGATACAACACCTTGCTCCAAAATGTGAAATAGTTAATGAAGAGCAGAGACTACAGCTTTCAGTATGGATTATGAAATATAATTGATACTTGATACTGAAATATCAAGAAAACAAAATTTTATCAAGAGGCAAAACATCATGATTGATGGAGAAAAGACTGAAGTGGTCAAGGATTTAACTTTACTTGGATCTACAGTCCTTGTTAGCAGCAGTCCAAGAATCAAAAGGTTTGTTGCATTGGGAAAATCTAGTTTCAAGGACTTCTCCAGAATACTAAAGAGTACGGTTGTTGGTTTAAAGACCAAATTGTTTCTGACACAAACCATGATATTTTCAGTTGTTTTTTAAGCATGTAAAAGTTAGACAATGAATAGTATTAGCCAAAGAATAATTGATGCCTCTTGAATGTCATTTTGTCAGAGAGAACTGAACTGCTAAGAAAATTAATCAAAACTGTCTTGGGGAATGGGCAGCCATGGCAATGATACTTCAGGCATGTTGTCAGAAGAGGCCAGTCTTTGAGTAAAGAGATCATGTGGTTAAAGGTGGGGAATTGAGGAAGAAGGCCCTACTTAAGGTGAATTGACAAAGTGACAGTATGCTAGAGCATGGTAAAGAGCACCAGAATGGTGTGGTAGTGTTCTTTTCTCTTTGTGGGCTGATAGGTGACTCAACTGAACACTAGCTGATGATAATTGTGAACATTCATCCGTGAATGTTTAAAAGTCTTTTTAGAGAACTTTTGCTACATTAAGCTTTTAACATTTTTGTGATGTCTCATACATCTAGAATATCTTTTGATGATTGTACATAAGTTATACTTGATGGTCTCTTTATGCCATAGAGCACCATTTTTATTAATTTTAATGAACATTTAGAGCACCATTTTTCCCTTTAGTATTAGGTACGAGCCCTTTTTCAGTTTTTCCTGAACAATAGATTACCCAGTTTGTCTAGTACTGTTTTCCCCCATTTAGTAGATTTCGTCTCTTCTCAAAGATTAAAAATTTAACCCAATACTGCCCTGAAACAGATGTTGTTGTTGTTTTGTTATGTGCCTTCGAGTCGTTTATGACTCATAGCGACCCTATGTACAATAGCCCTAAACCCTGCTCTATCCTGTGCCAATCTCATTGCCTCTGACACACCCATCCCGACTACCCCAGTCACTGAATCAATCCACCTCATAGAGGGTCTACCCCTCCTGCGCTGTCCCTCCACTCTACCCAGCATGATGTCCCTCTCTAAAGACCTGTCTGTCCTTACAACATGTCCAAAG
>NW_006400262.1:449036-454238 GCF_000299155.1 Elephantulus edwardii
AAAAATAACAAAGCTTAAGAAGAAAAAAAATTATCCTAAAAAAACAAAAAAAAGATTGATTGATTGATGTCTGAGCTCTCAGTTCTATTCCATTGGTCTTATATAACCCTGTATCATTATTAAGCTTTTTTTATTACTCTCTTTGTGTTGTAGGTTTTGAGATCAGGAAGTGTGAGACCTCCTACTTTGTTTTTTCTTCTTTAGTATCAATTTCCTTATCCACGATCTCTTTCCTTTTCATGTGATGTTAGTGATTACTTTTTTTCATCTCGTTGAAAAATGTTGCCAGTAGATTGCCATTTTCACCATGTTAAGTCTTCTGGTCCATGAACATGGTAAATTTTTCTACTTAATGTATATTTCTTTGCATTTCTTGTAGTAATGCTTTCCAATTTTCTTTTTATAGATCTTTTGTGTCTCCAGTTAGACTCACTCCTAAATATTTCAGCTTTTTTGTTGTTTAGATGGCATTGTTTTCTGTATTTCCTAGTTTAGAGTTCACTTTTCTGTTATGGAGGAATCATAAACATGTTTGTATGTTGATCTTATATTCTTCTGCCCTATTGAATTAAGCAGTAAAATCTAGTCATTTTCGTGATGAGTCTTTGAGATTTTCCTATATATAGGATCTTATTTTCAGCAAATACTTTGACTTCCTCTTTGATAATATGAATGCCTTAATTTCCTTTACTTTCTTTATTACCTTGCTAAGATTTCCAACAGTATCAGTTGTTGTTAAGTATCATTGAATCTTGTACAACTCATAGTGACCTAATAAGCAACAGATCCAAACCCTGTCCTATCCTGTGACATTTTTTATAATATCTGACACACTTCAACCCATTGCCGCAGTTATTATATCCATCTCGTTGAAGATCTTCATGATCCTCCACCTTTCCAAGCAGAATGTGTTCCTTTCTAAGGAATAACCTCTCCTACCAACATGCCCCAAGTATGTAAGACAACTCTGTTCTCCTTACCTCTAATGAGCACTCTGGTTAGACTTTTCCAAGACATATTTGTTCTTTTGACAGTCCATGGCATATTCAGTACTTTTTTAAAGCACCCCATCTCAAAGGAATCAATTCTTCTGTCATCTCTATTCATTATCCAGCTCTCAGATGCTTTCAGATTGGAAAGACCGTGTCCTAAATCTGGTGCAAGCCTTAGTCTTTAAATATCTTTGTTCTTCAGTACTTTGGAAAGATCTCGTACAATAGACTTTTGCAATATCATGTGTCTCCTGAATCCTAACGTCTGATCCCAAGGATGGTGATTGTCCAAGTAAGATGAAATCATTGATATGTTTTCTCTGTCTACCATGTTGTTGATATTGGAATAAGTATGAACATTTTTTGTTTATTTGATAGAGAGATGTATTCCATCTTGAATGCCGTACTCCTTGATCTTCTGCAGCTAGTGCCTCAAAAAGTCCCCACTTTGAGCAAATAAGCTTACGTCATCTCCATTATGGGTTGTTGATGAGTCTTCCTCTAATCCTGATAGCACATTCTTCTTCAGAGTCTGGCTTCTCAAATTATTTGCTCAACACCCAGATTGAATAAATACAGAGAAAGTTACATCCCTGATGCAGAACTTTCTTGATTTTAAACCATGTGATTTCTTCCCTTGATCTGACAGCTTTATCTGAAGCTTTCTTGGCTTCTGTGATTCCAAACACGTCACCTGGTGACAATTCCTTATGGTGTGACCAGTGTCTCTTAAAGTTAGTTTTAATGTCTCGCAAGCGAGGGTGATGTATCTTGTAGAACTGGTATATAGATTGTATTTTGCTGCCCTCCAGAGGAACGATTTAGGTGGCGCCCTGGCCTCCTGTTTACCTGTGGGCGGGACAGATATTTTTCCACATGAGTCCTTTCTGTATTGGCTGCCCCTGTTCTGTCCCTGCATGCAGATTCTGCTGTCTCTCCCTTTGTGAGTCCCCGGAACAATTTAGGCAGAGCCCTGGCCTCCTGTTTACCTCTGGGCGGGGTAAATATTTTTCCTGTGAGTCTCTTCTGCATTGGCTGCCAATGGAAGATAAATGCTGAAGGAGTTGGTAGAAGTGAAGGGGTACCCTGGTAGAGGGTGGAGCTGAGAAATAAGTGGGTCAAGACACTGGGCCAAGGGCAGGGAGTACAGTGTAATTAATGGTTAATTCCACAATGAGGGATAGATCTTTCACATTGCTGTAAATTGCTTGTCTGTTAGATACTTCTCTAAATCTGAACTTTCAGATTAAGACAGACTAGGAAGAAGGTTAGGGCATCCACTTCTGAAATGGCATGCCTCTGAAACCCTATGATCAACAGAACATACGTAGACCAACAGAGAGGACAACTGAGGCAGAGCTTTCAAGTATGGAAATACAAAGGAAGAGGAACAGTTCTAAGCAGACACTAGTGATTGGAACATGGAATGGAGAACCATGAATGTTGGAAAATTAGATATTGTTAAGAAAGAAATGGAACGCATAAATATTTGACATACTAGGCATTGGTGAGATGAGATGTACTGGCATGGGGCATTTTGAGTCATATGCTATATTACTCTGGAGATGAAAAGGCTAGAAAAAAATGGGGTTGCTTAGATAGTTAAAGTAATTTCTAGATCCCTCTTGAAGTCCGACATTGTGAGTGACAGGATAATATCCATATGCATACAAGAAAGTCCTCTGAATACCAGTCATTCAGATATATGCACCAACCAGAGCCAAAGAAGGAGAAATAGGTAGTTTCTACTAACTTTTACACTCAGAGATTGATCAAACATGCAGTCAAGATGCGTTGATAATAATGGGTGACGGAAATGCAAAAGTTGGGAACAGAGAAGAAGATTCAGTGGTTGGAAGACATGGACTTGGTGACAGAAATGGAGCTGGAGATAGAATGATTGAATTTTGCATGACCAATGACTTATACATTTCAAATACATTTTATAAGAAACATAAACAGGTTATACACATGAATTTCACTAGATGGTATGCGTAGGAATGAAATCGATTACATCTGCGGAAAGAACCGCTGGAGAAGCTCAATATCAGCTGTGAAAACTAGGCCAGGAGCTGATTGTGGAACAGACCACCAATTACTCAAGCAAGTTCAAGCTGAATCTGAAAAAAATTAAACTGAATCCAAGGAAACCAAAATATGACTGGGTCTATCCCACCTGAATTTCAGAACCATCTGAGGAACAAGTTTGAGGCCTTGAACACTAATGAGTGAAGACCAAATGAGTTGTGGGAGGATGTCATAGGTATCATCCAAGAAGAGTGCAAATGGTCATTACAAAGACAGAGGAGGAAGAAACTCTGGATTTTGCACTGCAGTGCCAAGAAGCCAGTGCAGAAGGAAGAATTCAGGATACTAAAGACCTGAATAGAAGATTCCAAAAGGCAGCACGGGATGACAAAGCAAAATATTACAATGAAATATGCAAGAAGCTGGAGTCAGAAAATCAAAAGGGCCTAACTCGCTCAGCATTTCTTAAGCTCAAGGAACTGAAGAACAAATTCAAACCTCGAGTTGCTATACTTAAGGATGCTTTAGGCAGAATATTAAATGATCCAGGAAGTGTTAAAAGAAGATGAAAAGAATATACTGAGTCACTGTATTGAAAGGAATTGGCAGACACAGAAGAATTTAATGAAATAACATGTGAGCAAGAGCCTATGGTGATGAAAGAGGAAGTTCAAGCTTCTTTGAAGGAAATAGCAAAGAATAAGGCCCCAGGAATAGATGGTATGCCAACTGACATATTTCAGCTAACAGCTGCTGTCCTGGATGTGCTCACCAAGTTGTGCCAAGAAATCTGGAGTTGAACAACCACTTGGGCAACTGACTGGAAGAGATCTATATTTGTTCCCATTCCAAAGAAGGGTGACCCAGCAGAATGTGGAAACTTTCTGGGAATCTGGAATTTCTGTTGAATCCCAGAGTACTTGATCATGCTAATTTGAAACCTGTACTTGGACCAAGAGGCTGTCATCAGAACAGAGCAAGGAAACACTGCATGGTTCAAAATTGGGAAGGGCGTAGTACACCAGGGATGTGTCCTATCTCCATACCTTTTCAACCTGTATGCAAAACAGATTATCCCAGAGTCTGGGCTCTATGAGGAGAGGTGTGGTTTCAGGACTGGTGGAAAATCTGTCAGCAATCTGTGTTATGCATATGATACGACCCTGCTTGCTGAAACTCAGGAGGACCTGAAGTGCTTGCTGCAGAGGGTCAAGGACTGTAGTCTTCAGTATGGATTGAGGCTCAATGTCAAGACAAAGATTCTCACCACGGGACCAATTGGTAGCATCAGGATGGATGGTGAAGAGACTGAGATTGTTAACAACTTCAGTCTGCTTGGCTCCCCAGTCAACACTCTTGGCACCATCAGCCAGGAAATTAAAAGACGCATTACGATGGGGAAGTCTACTGTTAGGGACCTCTCCAAAGTACTGAGCAGCAATGGTGTCACTCTGGAAATTAAGGGGCATCTGATACAGGCCATGGTCTTTGCAATAACTTGTTATGCATCAGAGAGTTGGACAATGACTAGGGAGGATGGGTGGAGAATTGGTGCCTTTGATCTGTGATGCTGGAGAAGAGTATGTGCCATGTACTGCCAAGAAAACAGACTCATCCTGGAGAGGGTTAAAACCAAGTGACCTGATAGAATGCAGAGGGTTAAAGAGGGCTGCTCCTTGGAGGCAAGGATTCTGAGGCTTCATCTAATATATTTTGGACATGTTGTAAGGAGGGACTGGTATTTTCAAATTCCCATTCTTCTCAATGTTAGCTATAATTTGTTGTGATATGCAGAGTCATTAAAATACAGAGACATTCTTCTGGTAATCTCTGTTTTTATCTAGGTATCAACACTATCTCTGGTTCTGTGGCCTCTTCTAGACCCACTTTGCACTTCTGGCAGTTCTCTGGCAGTGTACTCTTCTAGCTGTTTTTTCATGATTTGAGCAATATTTTACTTGCAAGTGATATTAATGATACAGTTCAATAATTTCCACATTCATTGGATTTCCTTTCTTGGGAGTGGGAACAAATATGGATCTCTTCCAGTCAGCTGGCCAGGTCTTACACATTTTCTAGCATTGATAGGAGTGGTGATAAAGGGCAGTCTTGTCTGATTGCTTTTCCCAAGGGAAAAGGTTTCAATCACTCTCCATGTAACAACTGCATTAATTTATATATA
>NW_006400262.1:454338-459743 GCF_000299155.1 Elephantulus edwardii
TAATGCTGAGGAATTTTCCTTCTATTCCTGTTTCGTTGAGGTTTTTTTTTAATCAGGAAATGACATTAAATTTTATTAAATTTGTTTAATTTTGTAAATTGGTGCAACTACTGTGGAAGACAGTGTGGCACTTTCTCAAAAAGTTGCAAATAGAGATACCATTTGACCCAGCAATTTCACTACTGGAAATATATCCCAAAGAGACCATAACTGCCACCCAAGCAGATATATGCACACCATGTTTATCATGGCTTTGTTCACAATAGCAAGGAGTTGGAAACAACCTAAGTTCCCATCAACAAACGAATCAATAGAGAAGCTATGGTATATTCCCACAATGGAATACTATGTTGCAATGAAAAACAAGGAACTCATGCAATATTATTAAAAATGGATGACTATGGAGGACATTTTGCTGAGTGAAATATATCAGTCACACAGGGACAAATACTGCATAGTGCCACTATTGTAAAACAGGACTGACATCGAGATTGGGAGGAGACTGAGAAAGATAGGATAAATGATGTATACTGCATTGAAGCACATGAGGTAGAAATCTGTTTAAAAGGGGTATGTGATTAGGTATTATTGTCATGACATGAGTCCAGAATGCAGCCTGCATAGTGGAGTTACCTGTGGGGGAGGAATTATAAAACAAAGAATTTTACTTTTCAAAGAGAAGAGTGTAGGGGGGAAGGGAAGGCAGGGAGAAAAGTGCAACAGTGATGAATGGAAATCCAAAGTCTCTGTAAATTTTCATTAAAATTAATAATTGTTCTTGTTATGTGCTGTCGAGTTGCTTGAGACTCATAGCGACCCTGTGTACAACAGCCTTAAACTCTGCTCTGTCCTGTGCCAATCACTGTGTCTCCAACACACCCATCCCGATTACCCCAGTCACAGAATCAATCTACCTCATAGATCCCCTCCTGCGCTGTCCCTCCACCCTACCAAGCATGATGTCCCTCTCCAAGGACCGGTCCCTCCTTATAACATGTCCAAAGTATGTTAGATGAAGCCTCAGTATCCTTGCCTCCAAGGCCCGCCCACTGTAACCCTCTCCAGGATGAATCTGTTTGTTTTCCTAGCAGTCCATGGTACCCTCAATACTCTGCTCCAGCACCACAGCTCAAAGGCATCAATTATTCTATCCTCCCTAGTCATTATTCAACTCTCTGATGTATAACAAGTGATTGCAAGGACCATAGCCTGTATCAGACGGGTCTTAGTCTCCAGAGAGACACCATTTCTCTTCAGTACTTTGGAGAGGTCCCTAACAGCAGACTTTCCTATCGGAATATGTCTTTTAATTTCCTGGCTATTCATGGAGTAAGCATGTGGAGCCAAGCAAACTAAAGCTTGTGGAGCCAAGCAAACTAAAGCTGTGAACAATCTCAATCTCTTCACCATCTATCCTGATGCTGCCAATTGGTTGAGTGGTGAGAATCTTTGTCTTCTTGACATTGAGCCTCAATTCATGTTGGAGGCTGCAGTCCTTGACCCTCTGCAGCAAGTGCTTCAGGCCCTCCTCAGTTTCAGCAAGCAGGATTGTGTCATCTGCATAATGCAGATTGTTGATAGAGCTTCCACCAATCTTGACCCCACATTTCTCCTCATAGAGCCCAGCCGCCTGGATAATCTGTTCTGCATATAGGTTGAAAAGGTAAGGAGGCAGGACACATCCCTTTTGTACACCCTTCTCAATTTTGAACCATGCAGTGTTTCCTTGCTCTGTTCTGACGACTGCCTCTTGGTCCAAATATAGATTTCGCATTAGCACGATCAAGTACTCTGGGATTCCCTTTCTTCTTCAGAGTCAGCCACAGTTTGTTATGATCCACACACAGTCAAACGCCTTTGCATAGTCAATTAAACATACAGACATTCTTCTGGTAGTCTCTGCTTTCAGCCAAGATCCATCTAACATTAGCTACAATATCCCTAGTACCATGACCCCTTGTAAACCCAGCCTGGACTTCTGGCAGTTCTCTGCTGATGTGCTGTTTCAGGGTTTTTGGATAATCTTTAGTAGAATCTTGCTTCCATGTGAAATCAGTGATATTGTTCTGTAGTTTAGCACTCTGTTGTGTCACCCTTCTTTGGGATGGCAACAAATATAGACCTCTTCCAGTCAGTTGGCCAAGTTGGTTCTCCAGATTTCTTGACACACTTGATGAGCATTTCCAGGGAAGAATCTGGTAGCTGAAATATGTCAATTGGTATACCATCTATTCCTGGGGCCTTATTTTTTGCTATTTCCTTCAAAGCAGCCTGAATTTCTTCCTTCAGCACCATAGGCTCTTGCTCATATGTTGTTTCATGAAATTCTTCTGTGTCTGCCAATTCCTTTCGATACAGTCACTCAGTATATTCTTTTCATCTTCTTTTAATACTTCTGGATCATTTAATATTCTGCCTAAAGTATCCTTAAGTATAGCAACTCGAGGTTTGAATTTGTTCTTCAGTTCCTTGAACTTAAGAAATGCTGAGCGAGTTCAGCCCTTTTGATTTTTTTTACTCCCAACTTCTTGCTCCTTTCATTGTAATATTTTATTTCGTCATCCCATGCTGCCTTTTGAAATTTTCTATTCGGCTCTTTAGTATCTTGAATTCTTCCTTCTGCTTTGGCTTCTCTGTGCTCCAGTGTAATATTCCAAGTCTCTTTTGACATCTATTTTGGTTTTTTTCTTCCTCTTCTGTCTTTGCAATGACAGTTTGAATTCTTCCTGGTCTTCGCTCATTAGTGTTCAAGGCCTCAAACCTGTTCCTGAGATGGTGCTGAAATTCATATTTTGGTTTCCGTGGATTCGGTTTAATTTTCCTAGTTGGTGGTCTGTTCCACAATTAGCTCCTGGCCTAGTTTTCATAGCTGATACTGAGCTGCTCCCACGGTTCTTTCCGCAGATGTAAACAGTCTGATTCCTGTGCATATTATCAGGTGAAATCCATGTATATAACCTGTGTTTGTCTCTTAAAAAACGTATTTGCAATGAGTAAGTCATTTGCTTGTTCAAAATTCAGTCATTCTTTCTCCAGCTCAATTTCTGTCACCGAGTCCATGTTTTTCCATCTACTGAATCTTCTTCTCTGTTCCCAACTTTTGCATTCCAGTCATCCATTATTATCAGTGCACCTTGATTGCACGTTTGTTCAATCTCTGATTGTAAAAAATTGGTAGAAATTTTCTATTTCCTATTCTTTGGCTCTGGTTGTTGGTGCATATATCTGAATGATAGTGGTATTCACTGGATTTCCTTGTATGCGTATGGATATTATCCTGTCACTCACAATATTGTACTTCAGGATGGATCTAGAAATGCTTTAACTATGAAAGTAACTCCATTTTTCCTCACCTTTTCATCTACAGAGTTATATATCATATCATTTTTTTTTAAATGCCATAATATCACAGTCATACTTGCTGGACAGTGTTTCTGGATATAGAATTCTTTTTTGATGGTTGTTTTCTTTGAGAGTTTTATATTCATCGTCACCTTGCTGCCTTGTTAGCATATTCCTGTTGAGAAATCAGAGTGCAGTCTTAGTTTGTTCTATTTAGTTGACTTTGATTTCTTCTTACAGGTTTGTGTGAGTATTTTGCCTTCTAGCTCACTGATTTTCTTTCATTTCTTGAATTCCTGCCCTGTCCTGAGCTAGTCTCACTAATTCTGACACACCAACCCATCTCATCTGGGATGTTCGTCTCCTGCGCTGTCCCTCCACCCTTCCAAGCATAATGTCTTTCTCCAAGAACTGGTCTCTCCTGGCCATGTGCCCAAAGTTTGTGAGACAGAGCGTCAGAATCCTAGCCTTCAAGGAGAAACTTGGTTTCTCCCTCTTTAAGACAGATCTATTTGTTTTCTTGGCAATCCATGGTATGTTCAAGACTGTTCTCCAGCACAATTTGAAGGCTTTGATTCGTCTTCTGTTGTCCTTAATCTTTGTTCAGCTCTCTAAAGCATAACATGTAATTGTGAAGACAGTGGCCTGAATTAGGCACACCTTAGTCTCTAGACTAACATTGTTGCTTTTTAGTACTCTGGAGAAGTCCCTGACAGCATATTTTCCCAATTCAATTAGTCTTTTGATTTCCCAACTGCAGGTGTTAAGAGTGTTGTTTGTGGAGACTGGCAAGCTGTCACTGTTAAACAACCTCAATCTTTTCTCCATCTTTTATGGTGTTACCAGTTGGCCCAGTGTGAGAATCTTTCCTTCTTGATGTTGAGTTTCAGTCCATATTGACCTTCTGCAGTAAGCCCTTCAGGTCTTCTTCAATTCTAGCCAGCAAGGTTGTGTTATCTGTGTAACATAGGTTGTTGAGTCTACCTCCAATCCTGATGCGACATTCCTCATAAAGCCCTGCTTCCCAGATGATTTGTACTGCATATAGATTGATAAGGTATGGACACAGGATGTATCCCTGACGCACTCCTTTCCTGATTTTGAACTATGCAGTGTTTCCCTGCTCTGTTCTGAGGACTGCTTCGTCAGTCCAACTCTAAGTTTCACATAAGCACAATCAAATGTTCTGGGATTTCCAGTTTCCTCAAGTTTAGCAACAATCTGTTGTGATTCACACAGTCAGATACCTTTGAATATTCAATGAAACACAGACATTCCTCTGGTACTTCTTCCTTTCTACCAAAATCCACATGACATTGGCAGTAATGTGTCTAGTGCCATGACCTCTTCTAAACCCAGCTTGTATTTCTGGTATTTCTCTGTAAATGTACTGTTACCGTCATTTCTGGATGTGCCTGTTCCTCCTGGTGCTGGGCTGCAACTAAGCCATTGCCAAACCTTAACCCCAGTTGGAGCAGTGCCTCCTTATCTCTACACAAGAGGACTGATGCTGCAGGTGTGTGCTCTGCTTTGAGTGTGGAAGTGGCCTGCTCCTTGAGACCACAGGGAACCCCATCCAAGAGTGTGTTTTCATCCATCACGGAGCTGGTGTAGTCTCCACCCTAGTATGTGCAGAGCCCACTGCATCTAAGAATATGAGTCGCTTGAGTGCTGCGCGCCCCCATGCCACACACAATTCCTGCCCTAGATTTAGTATGAGCCTGTCTTGCAGCGAAACTGTGGTGGGGCTAGGACAGCCTCACACTGGAAGTGTGAAGTCACTGCTGATTCTTGGGGATGTAGAGGAGGAAAGGAGATTCAAATCTTCATGTAACTTTAATGAGAAAAAGGAAGAGAGCATATGATAAAACTTCTTATTTTCCTCTCTTTTTAAATTTTATATTGGTTTGCTTACAAAGTTCATAAATATTTGTTTCACTCTCGTCTTCATTTATATTGTGTTTCATACAGTCATTCCCATGTATTAGGTTTTATAAAATTAATCACCATTGGACCTTGCCCAGTGATTTGAATCTTTTTTTTTTCTATAATTATATTTTATT
>NW_006400262.1:462307-471027 GCF_000299155.1 Elephantulus edwardii
CATCAATTGATAGGACCATATGGTTCTTGTTCTTTGCCTTGTTGATGTGATGAATTACATTGATTGTTTTCCTTAATGTTGAACCATCCTTGCATACCTATTATGAATCCCACTTGGTCATGGTGGATTATTTTTTTTATGATTTGAATCTTTTTGACATCAGTCAGCCACTGGTCTCAGAACTCTTGGAATTCTTAGTTCCTGCATGACCCCACCAACCCCAAAGCATCACTCAGAGATCAAAGCAGATATACTGTATTGAGTCCCTTCATGACTGCTTGCTTCATATCTTTAATCAGTTTTCATTCAGTTTCTGCCTTCAGGAGATGTTTTCATGTACTCTTTATTGTTTCTTGTGCATCTCAGGATTCTGGGACTATCATCCAAATATGCAATTTTCATTTTTGTGTCTATTGGAAAGGAATTGATCTCCTGATCTAATTGGTCTTGGTCATCATATTGGAAGTCCTGAAAGTTTACTTTCTTCATGTCCGATGTCCTTGATGCCATCTCAAAACTCATGTTGTGTTTGATTATTAGTGTTTGGTTCATCAGATCTATGCTTGAGATCTCCACATTGAGATGGAATATACTTAAAGATGAACTCCTTGTAGCCTTATTTTCATTTTCTTTAACTATAATTTGAACTTGCATAGGAACAATTGATGATCATTTCACAATCAGCTCCCTGCCTTGTTTGGAATGTTGATATTGACACTAAAGTTTTATACTTTGTTTCCACAAATTTAATCAATTTGATACCTGTATATTTCATCCTACAAGCTTGATGTGTTTATTCGTCATTTAAATTTTCTAAAAAAGATATTTATAGCAGGTACATCGCTGGTCGTACAAAATTCTGTGCTGTCCTCATTTCTGTCACCAAATCCGTATTTTCTAACTACCAGTTTCCAACTGCCATTACTGTTACTCTTAAAGCATCTATATTGCATTTTTGGACAATTGCACACCTAATGTATAGTGAGGTCAATAATTGAGCATTCAGAAGCTCATATAATGTGCTGCAGTATCCTGAAGTAACAAGGAGATAAGGCATACTAGAAGCAGCAACTCAGAGATCATAGTCTTCCTGGAGGGAGACTGGCCAGAAGCAAGGCAGAATGGAGCAGGAACCATCTGTATTTCATTTAAATCCTTTTAGTAGTATTTGACTTTTTAATAATAAATAGAATTAATTATTAACAGTTTAAAATTATATATTCTCGTTCTAGTTACTTTGTTTCACATTCACTGTATCTGGAATTTTCCTTTAGAATTCTGAAAACTCAGCATTTCAGAGCCACCTGTGTTTCCACATTGCTAAACTCAGAGGTGGATTCCCAGTCCTAGCTTTATTTATCCACTGTGGCACTGTGTCAGTGTTCCTGCATAGTACATCCTGGTGAGCTCTTCACTGCTGCCTGAGAGGTTGGTGTGTGAAGCCTACCAGTGGTGCCTCAGAAGACTGGCCTGCCTCCAAAAGTCTACCGCCTGTTAAGAGCACCCTGCAGAGCAGTTCTGTTATGCACACATGGGATCTCCATGAATCAGAATCATGTTCTCTTAACTCCTTCCTATAATAAACTTTTACTTGAAACAGCTCTGTATAAACTGCATACTATGTAGATTTAAATATGTGTAGTAAAAGCAAAAGTGCAATTCATAAGCTAACATATTAATAATATGAAGTAAAAGGAGCTATCCCATCCTAGAATCAGTGGATGGCAGGATCACAGACTTGGAGGGAGCCTGGCAGAAGTAAGATGGATGGAGCAGGACCATCTATCTGTATTTTATTAATAACCTTTTAGTAATAATTCCTTTTAAAATAATGGACATGTAATTTTTAAAACATGCAGCTATTTTGGGGCTTTTCGTTGCCAGAAAAATGACCATCTTATACTGTATATCTTTTGATGCCCTTGGACCACTCTTTTCCTAGTTTGTTGGTCTTTTTCAGAATGGCAGTTCGGAAAACCCTTATTCCTCCTCAGCCTCCTGAAATGACCAGTTCCAGAGTGGACAGCTCTTTGCGGAGCACATCTGGATCACCTAGACCTACAGGGTGAGGAAGATACCATTTCTGCTCTCAATCTTGCTTTTATTTGCTCCTACTTGGGAGATTTTCCAAGAAATGTGATGGACTAGTATTCCTCTGTGCATCCTTTAAAATCCACAAGTGTAAGTGTGTGATTTGCATGTTTCTCAACTTCTCTAGGTGAAATGAGTGTATTTATAAGGTCTACATCATAGTACTCTTTTTTTTTAAAAAAAAGTTTACTTATTTTTTAACTTGGTGTACCATCAAATTGGATGCAACTGGCACTCCTTCTTCAGCGGAGCATTTGGTGGATTTGAACTGCGCATATTCAGGATTGAACGGCAGCTTCTTGCCACTTGGCAGCCAGAGCTCCTACATCATAGTACTCTTAAGAATTTTTTAAAATTAAAAATTCAGATACCTAAAAGAGAGCCTACCTCCTAGGAAACACTCAGTACTTATTGTTGTTTTTAACAATAAAATTTTTTTTATTTTACTTTAATATTTTTTGTGTGTGTGTCTTCAAATTGGATCTGACTGGTACAAGAGGAGAGATTTTACCTCCTTCTCCAGCAGAGCATCTAGTAGACTTGAAGCAAGTGCCTCTGGGATTGCAGTGCAGCTTCTTGCCATTAGGCCACCAGAGCTCCCCAACAATAACAATCTTTAAAGAAAAAAATGAAAGTGATTTTTCTACCTCCTCACCCACCTTGCCAGTCACATTTCCAGAAATATTATGAACCATTTTGACAAATGTTTTCAACTTACATTATTTATTATATCAGTAATAACTTAGCATATTAATATATTTTGCTCTTATTTCATCATAAAACTTTATTCAAGGAAAAAATTTACAGAATGCCTTACTAAGTAAGTAATGTATCATTTTAGAATTTAAGGGATTTGTTGTTGTTATTAATTTGCTATTGAGTCAAGTATGACTCAGGGGAGTTCTGGTGGCCTAGTGGCAAGAAGCTGCACTGCAATCCCAGAGGAACACGGTTCGAGTCCACCAGATGCTCTGCCAGAGAAGGAGGCGCAATATCCTCCTGTACCAGTCAGATCTGATTTGACGGTACACGCACACAAAATAAAAAAAATAAAAAAAAAAAGTATGACTCATAGAAGCAGTATGTACAACAGATCCGAGCACATCCGTTACCATGCTCATCATCTCGTATGTACTAAAGCCTGTTGCTGCAGTCACTGTGTCAATCTGTCTCATGGAGGATCTTCCTCTATTTCACTGAAACTCCTCCTTTGCAATCATGATGTTCCTTTCCCTTCAAGAGGCCCAAAACATGCCCAGAGTATGAGAGATGAAGTCTCTAGAGAAGAGTCTGCCTGCATCTTCTCCAAGACATACCTTTTTGGTTTTTTGGCATTCCATGGGATATTCAGTACTTGTCTCCCAAACCACAAATCAGAGTCTTCAATTTTTTTCCTGTCATCATTATTCATTGTCCAACTCTCATATGAAACCTAAAGCAGGTACACCTTAATCTTCAGACTGACATAAGCAGTAACTGAATCATCTGATAACCATAAGGTCATCAGTTTGAATCCACTAGCTTCTTTGTGGAAGAAAAACAAGACAATCTCCTGAAAAGATATATAGCCTTCGAAACCCATGAGTGAGCTTGATGGTAGTAGGGAAAGTAGAAGGTGTCTGTTCACTTAAGGCTTATTCTCTAAATTCATACAAAGAAATAAGCAATGTATGAGGAAGAAAGCAATGTAAACAGAATCCTGTAGATTAGACTGTTTTCCCCCAAAATAGCTCATGAAGTCCTAATCTCTCTATCTCTAAATGTAATCCCACTGTAGAATATGGGTTTCTCTGTTCTTTTAAGGAATTTATACCCCTGTAAGGATGAGTTCTAAACCTTGTCGCGTCTTGCTGGTAAAAAGAGTACCAAAGAGACACACGAGCAAACGTGAAGTGGGGAAGACACAAGCAGCTGTTGTGGATAGCCAAGGAACAGTAGGGCGAGAATAAGAGAAAAAGCTTTTCCAGGAAAAAAACCTATTGAGTCCAGACTTCTTTCTTCCTAAATTGTGGAGAAGTAAGTTTCTCACTTATTTCTCACTACCTACTTGTGGTAGTTTTATTACAGCCATACTAAGAAACTAAGATTGTTGTTGTTGTTGTTATGTGCCATCGAGTCATTTGCGATTCATAGTGACCCTATGTACAACAGCCCTAAACCCTGCTCTATCCTGTGCCAATCGCACTGCCTCTTGACACACCCATCCCGATTACCCCAGTCACTGAATCAATCCACCTCATAGAGGGTCTTCCCCTCTTGCGCCGTCCGTTCACCCTCCCAAGCATGATGTCCCTCTCCAAGGACCTGTCCCTCCTTGCAACATCGCCAGAGTATGTCAGACGAAGCCCCAGAATCCTTGTCTCTACGGAGTAGCTTGATCTAACCCTCTCCAGGATGAATCTGTTTGTTTTCTTTCTTGGCAGTCCATGGTACATTCAATACTCTTCTCCAGCACCACAGCTCAAAGGCATCAATTCTCCTTCTATCCTCCCTAGTCATTATCCAACTCTCTGATGCATAACAAGTGATTGCAAAGAGCATGGCCTGTATCAGGCGCATCTTAGTCTTCAGAGAGACACCGTTGCTCTTGAGTACTTGAGAGAGGTCATTAAGAGCAGACTTTCCCATCGCAATATGTTTTTTTGATTTCTTGACTGCTGGTGCCAAGAGTGCTGACCGTGGAGCCGAGCAGACTGAATCTGTGAACAATCTCAATCTCTTCGCCATCCATCCTGATGCTGCCAATTGGTCCAGTGGTGAGAATCTTTGTCTTCTTGACATACTAAGAAACTAAGATAGGAATATAAATTAATAGGTAAACATAAAGACCTCTGTAAGCAGAGTTCTAGGACACATCAGCAAATGAACTGTTGCATTCCTTGATCTCAGAATGTGTCAGGAAAAAGAAAAAACATAGACACAGCTTTAATATGGGACTGCATGCACTTTTTTTGGACATTAGTGCTGTGGTGCTGTTAGGTGACATCGAGTTTAGTGCATTTCATAGAGACCCTGTCAACAGCACATCTGAACCTTGGCCTGTCCTGTGCCACACTGACTTATGATCTCTAGTAGTGTTCCAGATTTTAGAGCGCCTTTGTCTAACTCACTGACCCTCTGTCTTTTCTAGCATATCATTTTTCATAGACTGGATGCAAAGTATGTGAAACAGTTTCTCTATCCTTTCCTCTAAGGAGCATCCTGATTGAACTTCCTTCAAGATATATTTGTTTGTTCTTCTAGACAGTACATGTGATATTAAATACTTTTCTCCAACACCATAATTCAAAGGCAGTGGGTAGAGTGGAGGGACAGCGCAGGAGGGGAAGACCCTCTCTGAGGTGGATTGATTCAGTGACTGGTGTAATCGGGATGGGTGTGTCAGAGGCAGTGCGGTTGGCGCAGGATAGAGCAGGGTTTAGGGCTGTTGTGCATAGGGTCACTATGAGTTGCAAACGGCTCGACGGCACATAACAACAACAACAACCATAACCAGATATAAAGTGGGTGGTATAAAGGTACAGAAAGTCATTGCTTAGGCAAACATCCTTCTCCATCTCTCAGAGTCTTGGCATTCATCAGATTCTACTTGGATTCTCATTTGTGTATGAGATCCACTTCCCATGTGCTCCGTAAAAACCCCAGTGGATATAAAGATTAGGCCAACCCTGTTCTGTTAGGAATTAAGATTAAGCCAATCCTGCTACAGTTTGAGAAATGCTATGGACAAAATCTTGAATGAACCAGGAAGCATCAAAAGAAGATGGAAGGAGTACTGATTCAGTGTACCAAAACACTTGGTCAACACAGAAATATTTTGGGACACACCCTGTAATCAAGAGCCAGTAGTAATGAAGGAAGGAGTTAAAGACCCACTGAAGGTATTGACAAAAAATAAGCACCGAGGAATTGTTGGGATACCAGTTGACATGTTTCAACTAACAACTGCAGCCATGGACAGTCTTTGTCAAGACTGGAGGGCAGCTGACTGACTGAAAAAGATCCACGTTTGTTCCTTTTGCCATGAAGGTGATACAGCACAGTGTGGAAATTACCTCACAGTATCATTAGTATCACATTTAAGCAAAACACTGCTGAAAATCATTAAAAAACAGCTAGAACAGTACATAGATGTTCAAGCTGGCTTAAGAAGAGGTCATAGTACCAGGGATATCATTGCTGATGTCAGATGGATCCTGGCTGAAAGCAGAATACCAGAAGAATGTCTATTTATGCATTATTGACTATGCAAAGATATTTGACTATATAGATCATAACAAATTATGGCTAATAATGAGAATTGGAATCCTATAACACTTTAAATTGTGCTCATGTGAAACTTATGCCTGGATCAAGAGGCTGTTGTGCTAACAGAGCAAAGAAACACTACATGGTTTAAAATTAATAAAAGTGTGTTTCAGGGTTATATCCTCTTTCTATACCCATTCAGACTATATGTTAAGCAAATTATTCAAGACACTGGACTCTTAAGAATATGGCATTAGGGTCAGATGACACAACCTTTTTTGCTAAACGTGATGAGGATTTGAAGCACTTGTTGGAGAAGATCAAAAAATAAAGCCTTCAGTATGGATTACATCTTTAATCGTAAGAAAACAATAAATTTTTACCATTGAACCAGTGGCCAACGTCATAATAGATGAAAAAATACTGAAACTGTCAATGCCTTCCTCTTGATTGGATCCATATTCTACATTCGTGTGTGTGTGTGTGTACACACCATCAAATCAGATCCAACTGGCACAGGGAGAATACCCTCCTCCAGCAGAGCATCTGGTAGATTTGAACCCTATGCTTTCAGGATAGCAGCACAGCTTCTTGCCACTAGGCTGCTAGAATCTCCCAACCTCTCCCCCCCCTTTTCCTTCTCACATTATACATCCTTGGTACCAACGGTTTATTGCCAATCAGGAGATCTATTGCACTGGGAAAGTCTGCAGTTGGGGACCTCTCCAAATCATTGAGATTCATTGATAGCAGTTTGAAAACCAAGATGCACTTCATTCAGGCATGGTCTTTTCAGTCCCTTGCATATGAGAACTAGATAGTGATTAAGGATGACAGAATAATTGATGCCTTTGATCTCTTGTGTTGGAGAGTATTGAATTATCCCCATGAGTATCCATGGACTGCAAAAAAGAACAGAATAAATCTTAGAGAACGTGCAACCAGAGTGCTCCTTGGAGGCAGAGATGACAAAGTTTTATCACAAATGCTTTGGGCATGTTTCTAGGAGAGGCTTTTCCTTAGAAAAAGACATAAGGCTCCATCTAACTTACTTCGGACATGTAGTGAGGAGAGACCGGTCCTTGGAGAGGGACATCATGCTTGGGAGGGTGGAGGGACGGCACAGGAGAGGAAGGCCCTCTATGAGGTGGATTGATTCAGTGACTAGGATAATTGGGATGGGAGTGTCAGAGACAGTGCGATTGGCACAGGACAGAGCGGAGTTTAGGGCTGTTGTACATAGGGTCGCTATGAGTCGCAGGCAACTTGACGGCACATAACAACAACAACAACACTTGAAAAGTTGGCAGAACAGTGAAAGAGAGGAAGGAAGACCTTCAGCCAGATGTATTGACACCGTGACTGCAGCAGTAAACTCAGGTGTGTCAGAGATTGGCACAGGGTAGGACAGGGTTTAAGTCTGTTGTTCATAGGGTTGCTATTAGTAGTACTTGACTCAACACCTAACAATTCCAGTATGACTTCATTGTGTTTGATTTTTTTTTTCCTTTCAGAAGTCTTTGAAATACTCAGTACTCCTCTCCAACATTAAAATTCTAAAACTGTGATTCTTCTTTGTCACCTTGCTTCATTAACCAGCTCATTTATTGCATGTTGTTGTTGTTATGTGCTGTCGAGTCTCTTTTGACTTATTGCAACCCTGCGTACAAAAGCCCTAAACTCTGCTCTGCCCTGTGCCAGACGCGCCGTCTCCGATACACCCACCCCAATTACCCCAATCACTGAATCAGTCCACCTCATAGAGGGCCTTCCCCTCCTGGCCTGTCCCTCCACCCTCCCAACCATAATGTCCCTCTCCAAGGACATGTCCCTCTCGAAGGACCTGTCCCTCCTTACAACATGTCCAAAGTATGTTACACGGAACCTCAGAATCCTTGCCTCTAAGGAGCTACCCAGTTTAACTCTATCCAGGATGAATCTGTTTGTTTTCCTATGAGTCCATGGTAACCTTAATACTCTTCTCCAGCACCAGAACTGAAAGGCATCAATTCTCCTTCTATCCTCCTTAGTCATTTTCCAATTCTCTGATGCATAACAAGTGATAGCAAAGACCATGGCCTAGATCATTTATTGAATAGGAAGCAATTAAAAATGCCATTGCTTCAATCAGACACCCTAGTCTTTTAATTCAGACGTCTTACTCTTAGAACAGAGATATAGGTCCTTGACAGCAAATTTCCCTAGTGTTGTTCCCATTCCAAAGAAAGGTGACCCAACTGAGTGTGGAAACTACAGAACAGTGTCATTGATTTCACATGCAAGCAGGATTCTACTGAAGATCATCCAAAAACGATTAGAACAGCACATCAGCAGAGAACTGCCGGAAGTCCAGGCTGGGTTTAGAAGGGGTCGTGGTACTA
>NW_006400262.1:472162-473007 GCF_000299155.1 Elephantulus edwardii
TTAGGGCTGTTGTGCATAGGGTCGCTATGAGTCGGAAACGACTCTACGGCACATAACAACATCTCATCTTTTGATATTTTGACTGATACTGCCATGGATGTTTATCTAGTAAGTGGAATGAAATTGTTGACAACTATAGTCTTCTCTCCGTCATGATGTTGCCTATTGCTCTAGTGGTGAGAATTTAAATAATCATATTAAAGCCTATGATTGTACTATTCACAAGAGCCAAAAAAAGCTTTCTCCTATTCATAAGAGCCAAAAAAAGCTTTCCTTTTGGGGTCACTAATGCCTTGGATACCAGCTTCTATGTGTACCATTTCTTTTTTAAATACAGTATTTTCAAAACAACTATCAGATATCATGTCACCCCAGTAAGGATAATAAAATTTAACAGAACAGCAAACAACAAATGCTGGCAAGGTTGTGAAGAAATTGGAACCCTTACTGACTGTTGGTGGGAGTGTAAAATGGTGCAACCACTTTAGAAAACTGTATGGCACTTTATCAAAAGGTTGCAAATAGACATAACATTTGAGCCAGCAATTCCACTTCTGGGAATTTACCCTGAAGAAACCATAACCCTCGTACAGCCCGGCCTCTCCAGTGATCTGTTCTACAAACAGATTGAAAAGGTATGGAGACAAAATACATCCCTGACAGACCCCTTTCTTGATTTTGAACCATCCAGGGTCTCCCTGCTCTGTTCTAATGACTGCCTCTTGGTCCAAATATAGGTTTCGCATTAGTACAATCAAATGTTCTGGGATTCCCATTCTTCTCAGAGTCAGCCATAGCTTGTTGTGATCTACACAGTCAAAAGCCTTTGCATAGTCAATGAAGCA
>NW_006400262.1:473277-477204 GCF_000299155.1 Elephantulus edwardii
TAATTTCCACACTCTGTTGGGTCACCTTTCTTTGGAATGGGAACAAATATCGATCTCTTCCAGTCAGTCGGCCAGCTGGCTGTCCTCCAGATTTCCTGGCACAACTTAGTGACACATCCAGGGCAGCATCTGTTTGTTGAAATAAATCAATTGGTATGCTGTCAACTCCAAACAACTAGTTTTCTTATATTCATACTTAATCCATTCCACACCAGCAAATGAAAGTTTGTAAAGCTTTACTGCATCCTTGCCTTTACTTTGAATAAGCAGCAGCGCTTATCAGTTTTAAGGGTCTGCCAACCTGAGGGCCAGTCTTCCGCAGTATGTCACTTAACAGTCCGCTGCTGGTCCTTATTTTCCAGTGGCCACTTTTGTTAAGAGGTGTGTCTCTAGATCCACCTTTTCCTACGGTCTTTGTGTGGAAGTTCTGCTGAAGTGTCTTCATCATGGGTGACTCTGCTGGTACTTAAAACTGGTGATCGAACATTTAGCTAGCATCACAGCATTGTACATTTCCTACAATACCAGTATCACCTCTCATGGAATTTAGATCCACTAAGATTAAACCTTATCTCGCAGATTTTGGATATGTTGCTAAGAGAGGTTATTTCTTAGACATGGACAGCGAAAGAGAGGAAGACCCTCAACATAGTGACTTTGGCCGTGGGCTTGAGTGTGTCAGAAAATGTGAGGAAGGCACAGAATAGGACAAGGTTCACATCAGTTGTTCATAGAGTCACTATGAGTAGTACTTGACTCAGTGTCACCTAACACAGCCTCTTGGGCTTGGATCAGCCAGCAGCTGGGTTCTATCACTCAGCCATGGCCAAAATCAAGGCTCGGGACCTTTGTGGCAAGAAGGAGGATCTGTTGAAACAGCTGGACTATCTGAAAGTGGAGCTTTCCCAGCTGTGCATCGCCATGGTGACAGGCGATGTGAGCTGCTAAGCTCTCCTAAATCTGAGTTGTTAGAAAATCCATTGTCCATGTTCTCACTGTTCTTAACCAGACTCAGAAGGAAAATCTCAGAAATTGCTGTAAGGGCAAGAAGTACAAACCCTGTATCTGAAACCCAAGAAAACACGTGCCATGCGAAAGATCAACAAGCCTGAGGAGAACCTGAAGACCAAGAAGCAGCAGCGAAAGGAGTGCCTGTACCCACTGGAGAAATATGCAATCAAGGCCTGAACGTCTTATATAAATCAAACACAAAACTAAACAAACAAAAAAGATTAAACACGGCAGTCCACAGAAGATTCTTCAGATCTTCCTGTCATTGCCAAGGTTTTGTTTTGGAGCATACCTCAGTAAGCAGTTTACAACTCCAACCTGGACTTCCATGCTTGTGCTTCCCAGTTCCCCTGAGTTTGGAGCATAGGGTGTTCTCAGATCTTTCCGAGAATCTACACAGCCTGGAGGGTGTACATGTGGATGGATGGCTTTTGCTCTGGACATCTTTCTCTCCATCTTATCACTTTGTTTCTTCCTTTCACTCTTTTGGAGCCACCTCTTAATCTACCCTGTTTTAATCCCGTTACTTCATATGATTGTAGAGTTCATTCTATAGTTGCCTCAAGCTTAAATGTATTTATGTCCAAATAAGACCAATGAGGCTTTTTGCGTGAACCATAGACATGTAAATTAACAACAGTCCTCTGAGAAAGATTTGAGGATCATCTAACCCTGTTTTGCCTGACTGGGCTTCTGGGTCTTAAAACTACCATGATCTTTGAGAATGGGTGGAGAGTACAAATTGGCAAGGTAAAACACTACAAACATCCAACTTGTTCTTCATGAGTAGTTTTGCCAAATTGCACACCTTTGGTTAATTTATAAAAACAATAGTTATGGCAATTATTACCAGGTTTTTTCTTCTTTTGTAGTTGGAAATATTTTTAGATCATAGTCAATTTTTGCCCTCCTGTTTCTTTTTTACATTCTATTCTATTTTAATTCTATTTGGTCTCATCATAATTCTTAGTTTTAATGTCTTCTCTCGTTGTTTTAAAACTTACCTTTTTTTTTGTTTAATTTTTTTTTAATTTTAAAGAAAGTTTACAGAAAAGGTAGGTTTTCATTCATTCATTGCTACACAATTTCCTCCCTCCCTGCCTCTTTCTTCACTCAGTCCACTTTGCAATGCCCCTTTTTTTTTAATTTAAAAAAAAATAATTTTAATGAGCATTTACAGAGATTTTGGATTTCCATTCATTCATTGCTGCACTTCTTCCCCCCCCCCCCCCCCCCGGTTCGCTCCTCTCTTTCAAAAGTAAAAGAAACACTCCTTCCCTGGTACACAATCCCCCCTGCACCCCTCCCACCACCCGAAGTACATTCCACTGTGCAACCTTATTGTGCACTCTTGTGATAACCATAATACCCTATCATACATCGCTTTTAAATTATTCACTCCCTCATCTGTTTCAGTGCAGTATACACAATTTATCCAGTTTTTGTTCCTGGTTGTTCATACATGTAATACCTAATCATATATTTCTTTCAGACAGTTACTCCACTCATCTTTTCTAGTGCAGTATTCATTATCTATCCATTCTTTTCCTATTCTCCAAAACCCCTATGCCTATTTTATTTTAGAATAACTTTTTTGCTCTTTTTTTTTTTACTGAGGTATTTCACACATCATAATATAATGTCTGTAGCCTTACTTATATTGTATGTTTTATGAGTTCTTTCTTTTTCTTTTTTCTTCCAGTGTATTCCATTGTGTGAGGGTGCCATTGTCTTTCTGTCCATTACTTTGTTGATGGACTCTTGGGTTGCTTCAGTCTCTTTACTTTTGTGAATAATGGCAGTAAATATATGTGTACATACATCTGTTTGAGTTGTGGTTCTGGTTTCTTTATTGTATATTCCCAGTAGTGGAATTGGTGGGTCTAATGATATTTCTATTTCTAACGGATGGTGAAGAGATTGAGATTGTTCACAGCTTCAGTTTGCTCGGCTCCACAGCCAACACTCTTGGCACCAGCAGCCAAGAAATCAAAAAACGTATTGCGATGGGTAAGTCTGCTGTTAGGGACCTCTCTAACGTACCCAAAAGCAACGGTGTCTCTTTGGAGACGAAGGTTTGCCTGATACAGGCCATAGTCTTTGCAATCAATTGTTATGCATCAGAGAGCTGGACAATGACTAGGGAGGACAGAAGGAGAATTGACGCCTTTGAGATGTGGTGCTGGAGAAGCGTATTGAATGTACCATGGACTGCCAAGAAAACAAACAGATTCATCCTAGAGAGGGTTAAACCAGGCTACTCCTTGGAGGCAAGGATTCTGGGGCTTGGTCTGACATATTTTGGGCATGTTGTAAGGAGAGGCCAGTCCTTGGAGAAGGACATCATGCTTGGGAGGGTGGAGGGTAGGCGCAGGAGGGGAAGGCCCTCTAGGAGGTGGATTGATTCGATGACTAGGGTAATCAGGATGGATGTGTCGGAGACAGTGAGATGGGCACAGGACAGAGCAGAGTGTAGGGCTGTTTTACATAGGGTCGCTATGAGTCGCAAGTGACTCGACGGCACATAACAACAACAACATTATTATCGATTTTAATGAAAGTTTACAGAGAGTGGATTTCCATTCATTCATTGTTGCACTTTTCTCCCTGCCAACCTCCCCCGCCCCAGGTACACTCTTCTCTTTGAAAAGTAGAAGAAAAATTCTTTCATTGTTATACAATCCCTCCTTCCAAGTCCACTCCACTATGCAGTCTTCATTCTGGACACCCGTCATGACAAAAATGCCTAATCATATATCCCTTTTAAACAGTTCTTTCTCTTGTCTGTTTCAGTGCAGTATACATAATTTATCCCATCTTTCTCAGTCTCCCCCAACCCCAAGGACAGTCCCATTCTACAACAGTGGCATCATGTAATATTTGTCCTTTTGTGACTGGGATATTTCACTCAGCATA
>NW_006400262.1:477304-487104 GCF_000299155.1 Elephantulus edwardii
ATTGATTCAGTGACTGGGGTAATCGGGATGGGTGTGTCAGAGGCAGTGCGATTGGCACAGGATAGAGCAGGGTTTAGGGCTGCTGTACATAGGGTCGCTATGAGTTGCAAACGACTTGATGGCACATAACAACAACAACGTTTTGAGAAAGTTCCAGACAACTGTCCTTCTATAGTTGCTATATCTTTTTACGTTCTCACCAGCAATGAATAAGAGTTCCAACACAACCTCACCAGCATTTGTTGTTTGCTTCCCTTGTTGAACTTTACTGTTGTTGTTAGGGTGAGGTAATATATATTATCTCAGAGTTGTTTTGATTTGCATCTCTCTGACAGCTTGGAATTTTTAACATTTCTTCATGTCTTTGTTTGCCATCTGAATGCTGGCTTTGGTGAAGTGTCTTATTTGTATCCTTTGCTCATTTTGTGATTGAGTTATTTACTTTTTTCTTGTTGAGGTGCTGGAGTTTAGATGTGAGTCCTTTATCAGATATGTCATTGCCAGATATTTTTTCACAGTCTGTGAGTTTCCTTTTTATCCTGTTAGAGATACTTTTTTAGTGTTAAAACTTACTTTAAAATAATGTGAAACTCCTAAGAGCTGCAAAATAGTTTAGACAACTCTTATGTACTTCTCACTCGACTTTCCTTATTGATATCTTCCTTAACCACATTACTTTTTTTTAAATTTCACATTGATGTTGTTACAGTATTATAGACCTTAGTAAGATGTCAGTGGTTTTTATATGCACATGTGTTTTTTGGTTCCATTGTATTCTTGAGATTTTGCAAACATACACATTTGCTCATACTCACAAATCATCATGTTACCTCTTTGTATTGATACCCTTCTAGCAATCGTACCTCCTTGTGTTTTCCTTCTCTATAATTTTGTCATTTTGAGACTTATTTAAAATAGAGTCTATAGTATGTAACCTTGGTTTTAGCTTCTTTTTCCACTCAAAACAGTACTTTTGTGATCAACAGAAATTGTGTATATCAGTTGTTTCTTTTTATAGATTTTTTACTCCATTTTTAAAATATAACATACTTCAACTATTTGCGTATTTAAGGATATTGAAATTGTTTTCAGTTTTACAAATGATACTATGATATTACATATAAAAGTGCTATAACATTTATGTGTATATTCTTTTTAACATGTGTTTCCATTTCTTTCAGGATAAAAACCCAAGTATATGACTCCTGGATCATATTATACATATATTCTTAATATTTTAAGAAATGGCCAGTTTCTAGAGTGACCATATAATTTTAAATTTGAGCAGTATTAGAGATTCTGTTTTATCTATATTTGACAAAATATTTTTCAATTTGAAAAATCATATTTGTCAATAATTTACAATCACATACTTTTTTATAAAAATTGAGAACAGTGGTTTACATTTTCTAACAAAATATTTATGAAAGCATTATAAATAGTTTACCATAGACATTAAATTATTCTCATTGCTGTCAATTCAGACCTGACTAATAGCTGACCTTCCAGCAAATTTCCAGAGTTGTAAATCTCATGAGAGATTTCCCATCTTCCTCCCCAAGAGCTGCTGGTGAATCAAACTACCCGAGAGGACATCAGAGGTGCCTCAGGTAGAGGGCTGACTTTCAGTAGTTAGAGGCAGCATTCTTTCAGTTATTTTATGCAATTGGATCATGTTACCTTAGATTTCAACTTTTACAATCAAGGAATGTAGAGTAAAAGGTGTTCTGTATGCTACATTAATTAGACTGGTAACCATTGTCAGAGATGTTGGTGGTTAAGTTTATTTTCTGTCGTAATTACTGCATGTGCTTTCTTTTTGTGTTTCAGTGCCAAACCTAAATCAGAAATCCACGTATCTATGACCACTCCAGTTTCTGTGTCTGTGGAGACAGTTTCTAATCAAAATAATGACCAGCCCACCATTGCAGTCCCTCCCACTTTGCAGCAGCCCACACCAACCATTCCAACAATGATTGCAGCAGCTAGTCCTCCATCACAGCCAGTGGTCGCCCTCTCAACCCTTCCTGGAACTGTCCACATCACTCCTCCTGTCACCACCATTGCAGCTGCCCCACCACAGTCAGCAGCTGTGTGTGGCAATCTCTCTTCTGCTCTGGGTCCACCTGTGCCAGAGATAAAAGTGAAAGAAGAGGTAGAGCCAATGGACATCATGAAGCCAGTTTCTGGTGAGTTCATTCACAGAATACTCTTCATTTCCCGATGGTGCTTTTCCTTTTGCTAACTCACCTTCAAGTCTTCATAGCCCTTAGCTAGCAAACCTAACTCCTTGATCCTCTTTGAAAATAATCTCCACTAGAATTCACTTCAGAATCTGTGTTTATTGAAAGGACTTTTCCCTTTGAGTGATTTGTTTGCATTTTATTTCATTAGTTTTGAATAAATAATTCCTTCTAAACCCCAAAACTGTTTTACTGCTTTCTGTAACTAATTTATCACCCAAAAGTATGAGCTAATCATTTTTTAAAAAATTTTTTTAATTCATTGAGAAAATAGTCTTATATTACCTGCCATTAATGATACATTATATAAATGAGGACATTATGTGATTTGGATGTTGTATGAATACTGTTGGCATCCCCAAGTTAAAACTTTTGTTCCTAAGGCATTCTTTTAAGTCAGATCTTCAAATAAATCAAAACAGTTAATACAGTTCTTATCTAATGCTAGTTAGCCAGATGTTTGTCTTAGTACATACTGTACCTTTCTGTGCATAAAAGCATTAGAAGAACACTTTACTGAATACATATTTAACATCTTACATAAACTAAGGTATCCACATCATAATATAGTAATAACACTTTGATAAACATTACAGGGGTATGCCTGTTTATTATTATGAACCATTGTATCTGAAGTTCTTAATAGGCTTTATGGAGATTGGAATAGTGAATGTGGTTGTATGTTGTCTGAACAGATATGACTTTATTGTCATTGATGCAGCAGTATATTCTTAGAATACATTCAAAAAGAATTTGAAGCAAGAACATGAACATCTACGCCAATAATTGATGTAGCATTTTACACAACAGGTATAAGCAACATTAACGTTCATTAACAGAGAAATTACAAACAAAATGTGGTATATACATAGAGTAGCATCCATAAAGAGAAATGACCTGGCACAGCATAATGAACCTTACAGGTAAAATCAGTCAGTCATGAAAGGAGAAACACTGTATAATCCTATTTATATGAAAATTGTGAACTACGCAAATTTATGGAAACTAAAATTCATTATTACCAGCAACAAGAAGGGGGGAAGGAGCACATAGCTTTAAGTGCGTACAGCCTTTGAGCATGGTGGGAAAATGTAAAGACAGATGGGGTTTGTCGTTCATATGTGATGAACGTAACATCACTGAATTGCCTACATTAAAATGTTGAAGTATGTTTTGTTTTGCATATATATATGTATATTTCTATAAATAAATATGTGGTGGGGGTGGTGAGTACCATTGAGTCGGAACCAACCTATAGCTGACATTCCAGCAAGTTTTCAGAGGCAGTTAATTGCATGAGAGGAGACTGCCTATACTCCCACAGAGAGAGAGAGAAAGTGTGTGTGTGTGTGTGTGTGTGTGTAAATGTAAATGTGTCTGTGCCACTTCAAAAAATAGATTACCTATTGTTATGCAAAAAGAGATTACAGTTGGCCCTTTAGAGTAGTGAGAGAATAACTTCACCCTGAAACCCACAGCATCCCTTTTCAGCAGGAAGTAGCTAAGAGAATATGCCATCCCCTTTTCCTTATGAATCAGGGTGAAGTCTCTCTCAGGGAGGAGTGATAGGGTATGGCAAAGGACACACTGACAAAGGAGATTAATCAGAACTGGCTTTGACAAGCACTGTAGCAATTGGACAATTAAAACAGGCATTTGAGGGCAGAAGAAGAATGAACTGGGGAGGAGGGTAGAGAAAACAGTGCAACAATGAATGAATGAGAACTCAAAATCTCTGTAAATATTCATTAAAACTAATAAAATTTAATAATAATTAAAAAAAAAAGACCAACACGTGATCGAAAAAAAAGGAAAAAAAAGAGATTACAGTTGGGTTTTAAAACAGTCATTACCTGGGCATGAGATGGATTGACTCAGTAACTGAGTTAATGAGAGAGACAGTGAAATTGGCTCAAGATAGGGCAGGGTTCAGAGCTGTTGTATGTGGGATCGCTATGCGTCGCAGAAAACTTGATGGCACATAACAACTCTGTAAATAGAGATAGGTTTAATCATTTAAAAAAATTCATTACTTACAGTTGCCTTCATTTGAAACATCTAAGTCATCTTCTGATTCCTTTTCTTTTTCAAAACTGAATGCCAATAAGTCAACTTCATCTCATGAGGACCCCCTACTGGGTCACTGAGGTGGTAAATCTTCAGGGTGGAGAATGACATCTCTTTCAGGCTCTCCTGGTAGCACCGTTTACATCATACCCTGTGTCACGAGGGCATTCTTCGTAGTTCAGTATAGCTAAGTTAGAACCATGTGCCCAGGTTCACTATTATCTATAAATTCCAAAAGACACAGGAAAGATTATTCTTACCTCAGATTCTTTACATTTTATTGCCTGTAGATTTTTGAGAGGAACTTAAAAGGCTTACTGTGTAGTGAAGTAAAATTGTTACTGAAATTACTTAACGATCCAAAATGTATATATGAATAGTGATTTTTAGAACTGTTCATTAACAGTTTAATCATATTTTTCCTAAAATTTAAATTTCTAGTTAGTGAAAGGTCAATTTGGGGTTTTTCTTTTTTTACATTTTGAGAGAATTTTAAAGATAATTTTTTTAAGAGCACAAAGGTACTATTTCCAGTATAAAAAATTTCTAAACTACATTTAAAATGGAAAATAAATTATCTTATGACATTTTCCATTATTTTCTTAACTTTTGTGCATTTTTCATGTAATTTATTCACTAAAAATTGTGTTGGTACTGTGCTATTAGACGCCATCAAATCAACTATAACTTACATGTGGCTACTGTTTAGTGAACAAAACCTTGCCCTGTCCTGTTCCATCCTTACAGTTTATGCCATGCTCAAACCCATTATTTGGTTTGTTTTTAAATTAACTTTTTTTTATAAAAATTCATTATTACACATTTTGTCTTCTACCCCCAGCCCACCTCGGAATGCACCCCTTCTTCCAGATTACTGTCATATACCTAATCTCAGCTGTAGTGTTCATTATTTGTTTACCCCTTCCCTATTCTCTCCCCATCCCCCAACCTCGTCATCCTCCCTGTCTTTCCTATTTTGTAACAGTGGTGTTAGGTAATATTTTTCCTTTAATGATTATAATGTATCACTCAACATAATGTCCTCAAGGCTTATGTAATATGAGTTCATTGTCAGTGCTGTGTTATTCCAAGGTTTGATTATACCATCATATTTCTATCCCATTTTTTTGTTGATTGGCACTTAGGGGCTTCCATCTCTTTGCCATTGTGAATAATGGAGCAGTAAACATGGGTGTGTATCCATGTTTTGAGTTGGGGCTCTGGTTTCTTCAAGAATTGCTGGATCAGATGGTATTTCTGTGTCAAACTTTTTGAGAAAGTGCCAGACTACCTTGGATAGTGGCTATACCAGGGTTCCAATTTCTTCACAACTGCTCCAGCATTTGTTGTTTGCTGCTGTGTTGAATTTTGCTATTATTGCTGGCAGTATGCCAAAAGTTTTGTGAGACCAAGTTTTACCATCACTTCCTCCAAGATACAACCTTGCTGCACTTCCTCAAAAACAAATTGCATAGTCAATACTCTTACATAATACCACAATTCACTTTTTTTATTAGGTCTCTCTTAGTCATTGTCCAACTTTAACATGCATATGAAACAATTGAAAATAGTATGACTTGCATCAGAAACACTAAGTCTTTAAATTTATATCCTTTTTTAGCACTTTAAAGAAAACCCCGACATTTGCATAATACAGCATGCCTTTTGATTCACAGGTGGTTGCTCATACAAGTAAAATAAAATAATTGACAATTTCAGTCTTTTCTCCAAGTATCATTTTTGGTATTTTATTTTAAGCATTGATCTTTTAAATTATATTTACAAATATAAAAATATCTTACAATCAGTGATACATACACTGATACTAGTTTTCATACATAGCTAGGTTGCTCTTTTTACACATAGTCTTGTTTCATTGTCAGCTTTGACTCTCTGGTATTCTTTCCTCCAGATCTTCAGTATTTTATGTAGGGAAGTAACAAAATCTCTCAAGTTGTGTTTTGGTTATTTTTTTCCTTGGTAACCAGAGAATGTCTTAAGTTCTTCCTTATTTTTAAGGATCCTTTTACTAGATAGCAAATCATTGACAAATGTTTTTAAATGTCAGTACTTTAAAAATATTATCCCACTGTCGTCTAGATGACAAACCTTCAGACAATAAATCAACAGGTAATATGGTTGCAGATCCCTACTCACAGTAATTCAGTTCTTTCTTGCTACTTTGAAAATTATCTCTTTCTCTATCCTTTTTTTTAAACATCAAAAATACTTTTGTTTTCATTGTTGCTTATTTTAAGTTCTTCAGTCTTTCAGATTTAAAAAATGTACATTGTTGGCATGTGAAAGTTGGACAGTAAGCATGAAAGATGGAAGAACTGATATATTTGAATTAATTATACAAGCAGGATTTAGAAAGGGCCTTGGTGATAGGTGTATCATTGCTAATGTCAAGTGAATGTTGGCTGAAAGTAGTACAAGAAGGATGTTTATTTGTGTTTTATCAACTATGCAGGTGTATTTGACTGTGGATAACAACAAATTGTGGTATCTCAACAATGAGAAAACACCAGGCCAGTTGGCATTATCCAGATCAATGGACTAAAGATTGAGGTTGTTAACAATTTTATCTTGATCTGATCCACAATCAACACACTTGGCACCAACAGTCATGAAATCAAAAGACAAAGTGCTTTGGGAAAGTCTGCTGTCAGGGACTTCTCCAGAGTGCTAAAAAGCAAAAATATCAGTCTTATAGACTAAGGTACAACTACTCTAGGCCATGTTTGAACATGTTACCAGGCAGGCCCAGACACTGGAGAAGGACATTTTCATAATGTAAAGGGTGAGCAAGAAAAAGCCCTTCAACAAGGTGGAATGACACAGTAACTTACAACTGGGCGTACTGTTTCAGCACTTTGGAAGATGTTGCATTACTTTGTTTCTTGTACTGAGTCAGTTCATCAGAATTTACCCATTGGCACTAGACCACAACAAAGACTCTGGCTTTGCTGGCATTGGATAGCTTCCAGAAGATTTTTTTTAAAGTGCCATTTTAATTTGTTTTAAATGGAGAAAATACAGAGAAAGGACCACAGAAGCACAGATGGAGTCAGGAAAACATGTTTGGTGGCTATTGCAAGAAACAAGGCTTTTACCAAGGTATTCACAGTAAATGTGGCATGAAGTGATTATACTTCTAAAGTACATCTGAGAAGGTTTATTTCTAGACAGTATGCTTTGTGTCAGAATACAGTATCAAGGGCAACTCCTAGGTTTTTGGCCTTTGTAACTGGAAAAATTTTATTACCTTTGGGTAATGTAGAGAATGCTACAAGGTCACATTTTATATGCAAAGATTGCAGTTTGCTTCTGTAAAGATCTGTAGTCTTGGAAACCCTTTGGAGAAGTTCTTTTCTTTCCGCTATGGTTACTGAATTGGAATTAGATGATAGAAGGTTTTGGTACTTAATATGTGACATTTGGAATAAAAAAATTCACTAAAGATATAAATAAGGGCATTCTCAACGTTAATACAAATAGTGTGTAAAATCAAGAGACTGAGTGAGATGCCCTAGGAAATGCAGATAAAATGGGAATCAATAGATAAACTGATCTCCTAGAACCTTGTGGGGTTGAAAAGGAGGCAGAACTCAGAAATTAATGAAGTCACCTGAGGGGACAGAATCTACTTGGAGAATGGTGTGTACTGGAAAGAAGAGAAACCATCCGTTAGATCACAGACTTCTGAGAGATACTGTAAGATAGACAATGAGAATTGTTCCTTACATTTACCAACATGGATACCATGAGGATTTTCCCCTTCCTCCTTACATAGTGTATTTTGTTTTGTTGTTGTTGTTGTTACTGTTGATTGCTGTAAAAAATCAAGAAAGGTGTGTGTCAGGGCTATATCTTTTTTCCATACCTATTAATTCTGAATGCTGAGTAAATCATAGGAGAAGCTAGACTATATGAAGAAGAATGTGGCATCAGGATCTGTGAAATAATCATCAGAAACCAACTTAGATGATAAAACTTTGCTTAATGAAAGTGAGGAGAATTTAAAACACTTACTGCAGAAGATCAAAGACTACATCCTTCAATATGGAATACATTGAGAAGACAAAAATCCTCACCAGAGTACAAGTAGAAACATGGTAGATGTAGAAGAGATGAATGCTGTCACTTACTTCATCTTGTTTGGATCTTTAGTTCCAGCAGTAAGGAAATTAAAAGTTGTATTGCATTGGGAAAAGCTGTTGTCAGGGACTTCTCCAAAGTATTCAAGAATAGTGATAACAGTTTGAAGACTAAAGTGCAGTTGATCTAAATCTTTTTATACTTGCTGTGCAGCTGAAAATTGGGCATTGGCCAAGGATTACAGAAAAAGAAAATCGATGCCTTTGAGTTGTGTTGGAGAATACATGGACTACCAAAAGGATAAATAAGTATGTCTTAGAAAAGGTACAGGCAAAAACTTCATCGCACATATGTAGGGCATGTTGTTAAGATGGGCCGGTCCTTGGAACAGGAAATCATACTTGGAAAATTGGAGTCAAAGATGGATCCTCATTAAGATAGATTGACATAGTAATGGTGGGCTCTAGTATGTCAGAGCTGATTAGGCTAGCAAGATGGTGAGGTAAGAGCAAGTATGAAATATGTTCATTTGGAAAGATCCAATAGTAGTAATCAGAGTGCCTGCAGTATGGAGACAGGTTGGCATATGTTGAAAGCATGGGGGGAGAGACAGGGAAATACAGGTAGAAGGGTGAATGTGGTGGTGAAAACTAGCCGATTTCTTTTCATCGCCTTTTTTTAATGCCTGGTGAAATTGTCAACTCAGAGTAAAGATTGTGAAGATAGTGTTCGGGGTTTGAGGAACTAGGAGAAGGGAAGAAGAGCAACAACCCTATAAACAGCACATCTGAACCTTGCTTTCTCCTGCACCATCCTCACAATCTCTGAAATGCTGGAGTCCATTGCTGCAGTCACTGTGTCAACCCATTATGTTGGCTGTGTTACTCTCTGTCACTGACTCTCTACCTTTTTCAAAGGACTAATCTCTCCTGAAAACATACTCAAAATATGACAAAGTTTAATTATCCTTGCTTCTAAAGAGGACCTTGATTGCACTTTCTCCAAGAAAGACTTGTTTATCCTTTTGGCAGTCTGTGAGATATTCGGTCCTCTTCTCCAACCCCACTCAAAGACAGTGACTCTTCTTTCACTGCTCAACTTTCATATGCACGCAAAGTAATTGAAAATATTTTGGCTTGTGCAGGAGACTCAAACAAGATCCACACCTCACTCCATATACAAAAGCCAACTCAAGATGGATCATCGACTTAGGACTAAAGCCAAGGACTATAAACTTCATTCAAGAAAAGCTTGGAAGAACTTTAGTGGTCCTAATCCACAACATAAAAAGTCTTCCAAGTATCTTGGAAAATCTACAACCAGGAGAAGATAAAATAGATGAATGGGACCTTCTAAGAATCAAATCCCTATGCACATCCAAAAACTTCT
>NW_006400262.1:488134-500727 GCF_000299155.1 Elephantulus edwardii
TGTTACCCACAGTTACAAAAATAAAAACCTAAAAAAAAAATATTTTGGCTTGGATCCGGTGCACCCTAGTCTTTATAAAGTAACATCAGTACTCTTTAGCACCTTAGAGAGGTCCTTGACAGCACATTTTCCCTATGCAACATGTCTTTTCCTTTCTTAATTGCTTTTACCATGGATGTTGATTGTGGATCCAAGTAAAATGAAATCATTTATAACTTCTGAACTCATTTACAATCTTTTCTCCATGTACCATAATGTTGCCTATTGTCCAGTAGCAAGGATTTTTATCTTCTTAATGTTGGGAAGAAATCACTATTGAGGAGAAATGATGTTACCATGAGGACTAAGATGAGCCTCATTCAGACCATAGTCTTTTCAGTTACTTGCTGTGTATCCAAAGCTGGCCAGAGAATAACGATGTTAAAAGAAAGATTGATGTCTTTGAGCGGTGGTTTTGGAGAAGAGTGCTGAGTATCCTATGAACTCCCAAAAGAACAAGCAGATGTGTCTTGGAGAAGGTGAACCCAGATTGATTGCTCCTTGGAAGCAAAGATGGCAAAGCTTGGTCTCACATACTCTGAGCAGATTGCCGGGAGAGTTTCTTGGAGAAGGACATCATGCTTGGAAAGGTAGAGGGATGGCGAAGGAGAGGAAGATGCTGAACCGGGTGGACTAACACAGTGACTGCAGCAATGGGGCTTGAATATGTCAGAGATTGTTTCAGAATAGGACAGAGTTCATATCTGTTGTTCATAGGGTCACTATGAGTTGTACTCAACTTGGTGGCACCTACCAACAGCGATCCACATTGAAGACTGTACGTAGTCTGTGATCGTTTGCAGCAAGTGTTTCAAGTACTCTTCAGTTTTTGCTTTCAAGATTGTATCATCTGCATAATTCAGATTGTTGATGATTTTTCTCTAATCTTAATGCCACATTCTTCTTCATACAGTCCAGACCAAAAAGCTGTTGTCCAAACACAGCAAGGAAACACTGCATGGTTTAAAATCAGGAGAGATGTGCAAGTCTCAATAATTTTAACTATCTGCACTAATTCCTTAGTCAGGTGTTTACAAATATTCTTGAGTTCTCATAGAAGTTTGTCCTCTTTTTCTCCTGTAACAGCAGTTCCTCCATTGGCCACTAGCTCTGTGTCTCCATCCCTTGCATTGCTGGCTAACAACTTGTCCATGGCTACAAGTGACCTGCCACCTGGTGCTTCCCCCAGGAAAAAGCCTCGAAAGCAGCAGCATGTGATTTCCACAGAGGAGGGTGACATGATGGAAGCAAACAGCACGGATGATGAGAAAACACCTTCCAAGAGTCTCGTGGTGAAGGCTGAGAAACGCAAGTCTCCTCCCAAAGAATATATCGGTAATGGTTGCTCAGGCAGAATATTATTACCCTGTGTGACTTTCTGACTTCAGTGAGGAGAGTCCATCTCTGAGGTCATTTGCATAGTCAGATTACACAGGCCAGATTTAGCAATCACATAATGGTATTTTGCCTGGAAGAAGTTTGAAAATTTAAACTGCATTCTTTAACATTTTTTTCCCTTCCCTTTTGAATAGATGAGGAAGGTGTGAGGTATGTCCCAGTGCGTCCAAGACCTCCTATTACTTTGCTGCGTCACTATCGGAATCCCTGGAAAGCTGCTTACCACCATTTTCAGCGATACAGTGATGTCCGGGTCAAAGGTTAGTTTCCCTAGAAACATCCAGTATTAATACATGGAATTTCTATACTATCTAGCTATATTGGAGAAAAGAAAAACAGAATGCAAAGGTTTTACTATAAATTAATCACTTGAACTTTCATATTCAATTTAAGTGAAATAGCTACTTGAGTATAAAATTATCCTTTTTCATGCAACATTATTAATAAAAATCGATGATCCTCCTCTGAAAATACTCTACCGCTGTTTCTTCTTTAAGTTTAACCATTTTTCTCAAATATAATAAATGCACAGAGAATTGTGAGTTTTTACATAATTGGTCACAATTTCTCTTCTTCATAGTCATTTCAACTTGGATACATCGCTGAGGATTTCCTTAAAATTTCATGTTGGTCAGATTTGAATGAGTTTGACTGATACCTGTATAGGGATTTGACTGATGTTTGTATATAGGGATGAAGGTGCTGGTAGTTCAGACTCTTGAGTGGAAATTTGTAAGTAACTATACTTCCTTCTTCTACTTCCTCAAATACTCTCAGAAGTTTGAAGATGGATTATAATTTCCAGAGTTCAGAAGATTGGCGTTTAATAGAAGCAGAAAGTGAACTACTAAACATCTCTGTAAACCATCAAGAATTCTGTATATCTAGCAAGAAAACACTTTAGATTTGATTGGTAACATTTTAAATTATACAGTATCATTGGGAAAGTCTCCTGTCAGTAACCTCTTCACAGTCCTGTAGAGCAATGATGTCAGTTTCAAGACTAAGGTGCACCTGATTCAAGCCACAGTCTTTCCAGTCACCTGCTATGCATCTGAGAGCTGGACAATGAATAAGGATGTCAGTGTCAGAATCTGCATTTGAACTGTGGTGTTGGAGAAGAGTGCTGAGTATCCCATGGACTGCTAAAAGAACCAAGAGATATGTCTTGGAGAAAGTGCACCCAGAGTTCCTTGAATGCAAAGTTGGTGAAGCTTCCTCTCACATACTTTGCACATGTTGTCAGGAGAAAATACTCCTTCAAATGGGACATCATGCTTGGAAAGGTGGAGGGTCAGGAAAAGAGAGAAAAACCCTCAAAGAAATGTATTGATACAGTGTCTGTAGTAGTGGGCTTAAATGAATCAAGAATAAGGAAGGTTCAGGATACGATAAGGTTCAGATCTGTTGTTGATAGTGTTGCTATGAGTCCTACTCAACTCACTGGAACATAAGAACAATAATGGTGATATATTAAGGAGTTTAATGGTCTAGTGAAAAGCTGCAGAAGCAGGTGGGTCAATCCACCAGTTTCTCCTGGGGAGAAAGATGGGCATTCTCCTCCAGTGCAATTCACTGCTTCTGAAAACCTGATGGAGGATCAGCTGTGAACTGGTTCCATCTCAGTGGCTCTTAACAACAAAGGTATATTAATGGCACTGACTATGGAAGAATGAAGAATAATTGATGCCTTTGAATTGTGGTGTAAAAAATATTGAATATATCATTAGCTATCAAAAGAATAAACTTATACTTTGAAATAAATGCAACCTGGGTTCTCCTAAGAGGCAAGACTGTGAGACTTTGCCTCACAGGATTGGGCATAATATCATAATGGGGTACTCCCTAGAGAATGAAGTCATACTGAGAAAAGTAGCAGGTTGATAAAGGACAGCAAGACCCTCCAAGATAATGGATTGACACATTGACTAGTTTTGGCCTTGAGCATGGTAGACGTTGTGAGGATGGCACAGGGTCATCAAAATTAATAAAAAAAAAAGATGATGGACAGCATGCACAAAGTTAATCTCTTAAAACCAGTGGGTCACTACTGAATCATTTAAAGAAGCAATAGAAGAAAGAAGCCCAGACAGAATACACTGAAGGCGTTGACAGAAAATAAACCTTCTGAAGTTAACACATGCAGCCCTCGATGTGCTCATTAGTCTGTGCTAAGAAATTTAGAGGTCAGCTCTCTGCTCAATAAAAAACCTGTATTTATGCCCATCCCAAAAAAGGAGGATTCCGCAGAATGCAGAAGTTATGGAACAGCATAGTTCATATCACACACAAGCAAAATATTGCTAAAGATTATTCAAAAACAGGTGGAATAGTCCATCAGCAGACATTCAAGTTGGATTCAGAAGAGGCATTGGAAGAAAGGATGTTATTGCTGATGTCAAATGGATCTTGGCTGAAAACAGACAATACTAGAAAGATAGTATTTCTCTTTGTGTGAGTGAAAGTTTACATACAAATCATATTTATTATTCATAAAATATTTTTATAACATTCATTGTCATGGTTTAGTGTAATTGATAAATTAGAATGTCTCATCAACCCTTTATAGTGTGATTTCTTTTCTTTTACCCAACTTAATCTGTTTATTAATTTTTGGTTCCCTCTCCCAAGCGTCGAGGACTCTCCTTCATAGGGTCACTATGAGTCGCCTGCGACTCGACGGCACTTAACAACAACAACTCCCTCTCGTCACATCCCTCTTAAATCTCCAAGATTTCTTCTGTGTGGAGCCCTTTCCTTAGCTTTTTATAATGCTAATCTTGTACTGTAATTGACGTTTTGTGATTGACTTATGGTACCCAGCATAATTTATTCTAGATTCATCCAAGCTGTACAGTATTTCACAAATTCTTGATATTTTGTTGTTGTTACGTGCTACTGAATCAGATAAGATTCATAATGACACTGAACAGTGGGTCTGAAACCTACCCTATCCTTCACCATCTCCACCATTGTTAGAACCACTATGTCAATCTGTCTTATTAAGGGTTTTCTTTTTTTTTGTGATGGTAGATAGTAATAATAGATTAGAAAGTTACATCCTCAAAGGGAGATAAGAAGAAGGAGATAAGGAGAAAAGGCCAGGCTTTCTTTTCTTTCTTTTTTTAAATTTTTATTATGTGTTTATGTGTGTGCCATCAAATCAGATCTGACTAGTACAGGAGGAGATTGTCCCTCCTTCTCCAGCAGAGCATCTGGTGGATTTGAACTGCGTTTTTGTTTGTTTGTTTGTTTTCAAGAAAATTATTTTCTATTTAATCTTTCATACATATGCTCTAAAATACTAATGTCAGTAACCAAAATGTGGGAGCTGAGCGCTGAGACCCGTAGCTAAAGCCAAGAGACTGAAAATATGCAGACCACCGGGGCATTACTCATTACTCCAGCTATGATTCGTTGCTGTACCAAAGGTCTAATTAGGCCTGCGTCTGCTTCATTCCTGAGTAGGCCAGAAATCCCATCTAACCAGCCTACCTACAGCAGCAGCAGCAGTTCCCTGCTCCAGGTGGCCAGAAGGGAGTTCCAGACAAGTGTTGTCTCCTGGGACATTGACACAGTGGCCAAGTTTATTGGTGCTGGGGCTGCCACAGTTGGTGTGGCTGGCTCAGGGACTGGCATCGGGACAGGGTTTGGCAGCTTGATCATTGGCTATGCCAGGAACCCGTCTCTCAAGCAGCAGCTCTTCTTCTATGCCATTCTGGGCTTTGCCCTGTCTGAGACCATGGGACTCTTCTGTTTGATGGTCGCCTTCCTCATCCTCTTCGCCGTGTGAAGCTCCGTGGGGGTCAACTACTTGTCCTTGCTGCTTCAACTCCAGGCCATGTCCCATGCTGGAGTGTGCTGAGCTTTACCATTAAACAACGTTTCCCTAAAAAAAAAACCAAAATGTTAGTTGTGCTTTTCCTACTTCCTTCTTGTCATCCTCCTTGTCATCAGAAACTCTGAAGATTGCACTGGAATGCAGAGAAGCCAAAGCACAAGGAAGAATTCAAGATACTAAAGAGCTGAACGGAAGATTCACAAGGGCAGCACAGGATGACAAAGCAAAATATTACAATGAAATATCCAAGGAGCTGGAGTCGGAAAATCAAAAGGGCCGAACTCGCTCAGCATTTCTAAAGCTCCAGGAACTGAAGAACAAATTCAAACCTCGAGTTGCTATAATCAAGGATGCTTTGGGCAGAATAGTAAATGATCCAGGAAGTATTAAAAGAAGATGCAAAGAATATACTGAGTCACTGTATCAAAAGGAACTGGCAGACACAGAAGAATTTCATGAAATAACATATGAGCAAGAGCCTATGGTGATGAAGGAAGAAGTTCATGCTGCTTTGAAGGAAATAGCAAAAAGTAAGGCCCCAGGAATAGATAGTATACCAATTGACGTATTTCCGCTAACAGCTGCTGCCCTGGATGTGCTCACCAAGTTGTGCCAAGAAATCTTGAAAACAACTACTTGGCCAACTGACTGGAAGAGATCTATATTTGTTCCCATTCCAAAGAAGGGTGACCCAACAAAGTGTGGAAACTATAGAACATGCCCTAAGAATATGCAACAGAGTTTCACCTTCTTTGTCTCCAAAGAGCATTCTAGTGACTTGAAACTCTTGCTGCAGAAAAATCAAAGACTACAGCCTTCATTATGGTTTATATCTCAGTAACAAAAACAAACAGGTCTCACCACAAGACCAGTAAGCAACATTATGGTTAAATGTATAAAAGATTGAAATTGTCAATGATTTCATTTAACTTGGATGCTCAATCAAAACACATGTTGCATTTGGAAAATCTACTGTCCATACAAAATCAGAAGAGAATAAAATTGATGAGTTGGACCTTCTGAACCTTTCCATGAGCATCAAAGACTTGTTCTAATACAGTTATAAGAAACTGGGAAAAAAACATTTCACAACACCATCTCAGAGAAGTGTCTCATAACAAAGGTTTACATAGTACTTCTGTGCCTCCACAAAAAAAAAAGACTGATAATTAAAAAATGAGGAAAAGACCTTCACAGAAAAATGCTCTAAATCACTGTTAATAATAAAGAGCAAAAGAAACCACAATGAGATACCATCTCATTCCTGTTAACAGTGGCAAAGTTTAATAGGACAGCAAGCAATAAATGTTGGAGAGGATATGGAGAGATTAGAATTCTTAAATTCTGTTTCTGGGATTTTAAAAAGGTGCAAAATCAAAAAAAGGTGGACCCTTTGGAAGACAACTTGGCATTTCTTCAGAAAGCTGAACGTAAAAACACCATACGATTGTGCTATTCCACTGCTAGAAATAAAGGGAAATTGGAATTGAGACACAAACAGATTTGTACAGCAGTGTTCATAGCAGTGTTATTTACCATCAAAAGAACATGGAAACGATACAGATGTTCAACCACAATGGAAGGGATTGAGATTATTGCTACATTCACACAATGGAATATTATGCAGCACTCAGGAGCAACAATTTTAAAAATTACATAATTTGGGAGAGACTGGAGAACATTATGCTAAGTGAACTCAGTCTCATAAGGACAAATAGAAGATCATTATTGTAAAAATAGAAGGACAATTAGTAAAACATGTATAACAGTCCAGGAGGGGAATAGTTGGGACCAGAGGGGTGAAGGTAGATGGGAGAAATCTTAAATTACATAATTTAGTGGATGGAGAATGGGGATAAAGGAAATGTAAAAATCCAGTGGGGAAAGATAAGCTAATGGTGGGCATACTTCAGTGGTGATTAATTTTATAAAACAGTATATAAAGGAGCTCTAGTGGCAGGAAGTTGCACTGCAATCCCAGAGGCTCTCAGTTCAAATCCACCAGATGCTCCGCTGGAGAGGGAAGGACAATTTCCACCTGTATCATCAGTCAGATCCACACTTTGTTGGGTCACCTTTCTTTGGAATGGGAACAAATATCAATCTCTTCCAGTCACTTGGCCTGCTGGCTGTCCTCCAGATTTCCTGGCACAACTTAGTGAGCACATCCAGGGCAGCGTCTGTTTGTGGAAATAAATCAATTGGTATGCTGTCAACTCCTGGAGCCTTATTTTTTGCCAATTCCTTCATAGTAACTTGAACTTCCTCCTTCATCATAGGTTTTTGCTCATATGCTATTTGATGAAATTCCTCTGTGTGAAATTCCTTCTGATACAGTGACTCTCTGTACTCCTTCCATCTTCTTTTGATACTTCTGGATCATTCAACATTCTACCCAAACTATCTTTAAGTATTCCACCCGTGGCTTGAATTTGTTTTTCAACTCCTTCAGCTTAAGAAATGCTGAGCGAGTTCGGCCCTTTTGATTCTGACTCCAGCTGTCTCCATATTTCATTGTAGTATCTTGCTTTGTCATCCCAAGGTGTCTTATGAAATTTTTTATTCAGCTCTTTGATTTCTTCCTTTAGCTTTGGCTTCTCAGCGCTTGAATGCAATACTCAAAGTCTCATCTGACATCCATCTTGGTCTTTTGTTCTTCTTTAGCCTTTGTAATGATCTTTTGCATTCTTCATGGACGATTTTCTTGATATCCTCCCAGAGCTCATTTGGTCTACACTTATTGGTGCTGAAGGCCTCTAACCTGTTCCTGAGATGGTTTTGAAATTCGAGTGGGACAGACTTAAGGTCAAATCTTGGTTCCCGTGGACTTGACTTAATTTTCCTCAACTTCAGCTTGAACGTGCATATGAGTAGTTGGTGGTCTGTCCCACAGTCAGCACCCATCCTGGTTTTCACTGCTGATACTGAGCTTCTCCAGCGAATCTTTCCACAACAGAGTGTGGAAATTATCGAACAAAATCATTGATATCACATGCAAGCAAGATTCTGCTGAAAATTACCCAAAACCGTTTGGAACAGTATGTCAACAGAGAACTGCCAGATGTGCAGGCTGGATTTAGAAGAGGTCGCGGTACTAGGGATATTATAGTTAATGTACGATGGGTCTTGGCAGAAACGAGAGAATACCGGAAGAATGTCTATTTGTGCTTCATTGACTATACAAAGGCTTTTGACTGTGTGGATCACAACAAGCTATGGCTGACTCTGAGAAGAATGGGAATCCCAGAACGTTTGATCGTGCTACTGCAAAACCTATACTTAGACCAAGAGGCAGTCGTCAGAATAGAGCAGGGAGACACTGGATAGTTCAAAATCAAGAAAGGGGTCCATCAGGAATGTATTTTGTCTCCATACCTTTTCAATCTGTATACAGAACAGATCATCTGAGATGCTGGGCTGTACAAGGAGGAATGTGGCATGAGGATTGGTGGAAGAATTCGTCAACAAACTGCATTATGCAGATGACTCAACCCTGCTGGCTGAAACTGAGGAAGACTTGAAGCGCTTGCTGAAGAAGGTAAAGGACTGCAGTCTTCAATACAGATTGAAGCTCAATATCAAGAAAACAAAGATTCTCATCACTGGGCCAATTGGCAGCATCAGTATGGATGGTGAAGAGATTGAGATAGTTAACAGTTTTAGTTTACTTGGCTCCACAGTCAACACTCTTGGTAACAGCAGTCAGGAAATTAGGAGATGAATTGCATTGGGAAAGTCAGCTGTGAGGGATCTCTCGAGAACCACGACGTCATGCTGGAGACTAAGGTGCACCTGATCCAGGCTATAGTATTTGCAATTACATGCTATGCATCAGAGAGTTGGACAGTGAATAAGGATGATAGAAAGAGAATTGATGCCTTAGAGTTGTGGTGCTGGAGATGGGTGTTGAATATACCATGGACAGCTAGGAGAACAAAGAGGTTTGTCCTGGAGAGGATGAAGCCGGAATGTTCCCTGGAGTCAAGGATTCTGAAGCTTCGTCTGACATACTTTGGGCATGTTGCAAGGAGGGACTGGTCCTTGGAGAGGGACATCATGTTTGGGAGAGTGGAGGGGCGGCGCAGAAGAAGACCCTCTGATATGGATCGATTCTTTGAGTGGAGTGGTGAGGATGAATGTGTTTGAGACAGCGAGGTTGTCGCAGGATAGAATGGCATTTAGAGCTCTTGTATATAGGGTCACTATGAGTTGCAAATGACTCGATGGCACATAACAGCAACAATAGTCAGATCCGATTTGACAGTTTACACACACAAAAATAATAAAAAAAACACTAGAGTGTATAGGAATGATTATATGAAGGAAGGGAAATGTGAAACATTATATAAATTTTTTATGCAAACCAGTATAAAATAAAAATATTAAAAAACAAATTCTCCAGATTGTTAAAGAACAAGGATGTCAGTTTAAAGGCTAAGATGTGCTTGATCCATGGCATGGTCTTTCCTTTCACCTGTTATGCATCTGAATGCTACACAGTGAATAAAGATAACAGAAGAATTGATGCCTTTGAGCTGTAATATTGAAGAAGAGTACTGAATTTCCTATGGACTGACAAAAGAACAAGCAAGTCAGTCTTGGAAGAATTATACTAGAGTAAATGGATATTTATAAGCAAGAAAACTGCAACCTAAACTTCATACCTTATGTACCTATTAGATTAACTCATAATGGGATGTAAATATAACACGGGACCTAGTGCTTGTTGAATAATAAAATATGATCTGTTAAAAAGATACCAATATATTAGACTTATGAAAACTTTTGCTTTCTAAAAGAACCTGGCAATGAAAAGACAAGTTGCAGATTGAGAGACAGTATTTGCAAACCACATATATTCATATCTAAAATACCTAAAGGTATATGGTTTGAGCAGCCCCCCCCCAGTTGCTCCATTGGGGAAGGATGAACAATCTCCTGTGCAATCTCCTGCCTCTGGAAACCTGCTGAATGGTCAGCTATGGGTCAGTTGTGATTTTATGGTACATACCAACAACGTTCTTAAAATGCAACAGTGGAAAAAAAATCTAAAGTTGCTGTAGGCACAAAGAAATATTTCACCACTTAAAACATACAAGTGACAAGTAATCACATGAAAAGATATTTAAAAGAGCATTATTATCCACTCTTAAAATACAGTTGTAGCAGCTCTGGTGCCATAGTGGGAAGGAGTTGACCTGTCAACCCAAAGGATGTGGTTTGAATCCTCCAACTGTCCTGAGGAAGAACATGGACAGTCTCCTCCTATGCAGTTTAAAGCCTCAGAAAAGTCACTGAAGGGTTAGCTCTGGTCACTTCTGACTGGATAGTATGTGACATCAACAACAAAGTATATTTGGAGACTTTTTTCCAAAGAGTCTATGGAATGGAACATAAGAGTTTTCCAGTAAAGCAGTCAGAAGTGCTACCTCAGCCTAGTCATGAAGGTCAGTGTCAACAGTGATGCCTGTGTCCAGAACATATTTCCTTGATAGGATAAAAACAATAACTTTTTGTAGTCTTCCTCAAAATAAACACCATCACCATAATGTAATAATGAGAAAAAACTCAAGAAATCTCAGTGTAGGTTCTTCCTACAGTATACTTTACCACGATTCCTTAAAACTGTCAAGGTCAGCTTGAAAGAAAGGTCTGTGAAACATAGAGAAGCCTAGAAGATCCCTTGGAGCCAGGGCAGGTAAATGGAATATGGAGTCTTAGAACAGAAAAAGGCATTAGGTAAAAAAAGAAAGACATAGGCATTCAAATAGATTTATTACAGACTTTCAGCTCTCATTGCCAATAAGTCGAAATAGACCCAAAGCTGACTCTTCGACAGGTTTCAGTGAGTATGAATTAAACAGAAGGAGATTGCCCCTCTTGCTCCTCTGGAGCAGCTGTAGACTTCAGTTACTAGTAGTTGATTTGGTAGGAAGACCCCGGATGAGATGGATTGATACAGTAACTGGGCAGTGAGGATAGGTATGTCAGAGTCAGTGAGACTGGCTGAGGATAGGATGGGCGTTAGAGCTGTTGTACATTGAGTCTCAAGTGACTTGACATATCGATAACAGTGATAACAGTGATGTCATAACAGAAACACCATAAATTGAGTGGTTTGATTTTATTTTCTCACATATATTTATCATTGAGTACCATGGAGTTGGATACGACTCACAGTTCTAACAGGTTTTCAGAGGCAATAAATTCCATGGTAGTAAATAGTCTTTCTCTCATAGAGCAGCTGGTGCCTTTGGCTTGGAAACACAGCTCTTCACCCTTTTGACGCTGAAGGAAAGTTCTTGTTGCTACTCTGTGTGTTGTGACTTGGAATTTGCTTCATTTCCTTTTCTCATTTCTTTGTTTTAATGTCTTTGTTATCTCAAAAGAGGAAAAACTATAGACACAACCTCAACTGATATTCTCTCATTTGTTGTTGTTGTTATGTGCCGCTGAGTCCTTGAGTCGCTTGTGACTCATAACGACCTGATGTACAACAGCCCTAAACCCTGTTCTGTCCTGTGCCAATCTGACTGCCTCTGACACCTCCATCCCAACTACCCCGCCACTGAATCAATCCACCTCATAGAGGGTCTTCCCCTTCTGCACCACCCCTCCACCCTCCCAAGCATGATGTCCCTCTCCAAGGACCTCTTCCCTCCTTAGAACATGTCCAAAATATGTCATATGAAGCCTGAGAATCCTTGCCTCTAAGGAGCAGCCTGGTTTAACCCTCTCCAGGTTGAATCTGTTTGTTTTCTTGGCAGTCCAGGGTACATTCAATACGCTTCTCCAGCACCACAGCTCAAAGGCATCAATTCTCCTATCCTCCTTAGTCATTGTCCAACTCTGTGATGCATAACAAGTGATTGCACGCACCTTAGTTTCCAGAGTGACACCATTGCTCTTCAGTACCCTGGAGAGGTCCCTAACAGCAGACTTTCCCATCACAATAAGTTTTTTTATTTCCTGGCTCCTGGTGCCAAGAGTGTTGATCGTGGAGCCAAGTGGACTAAAGTTGTTAACAATCTCAATCTCTTCACCATCCATCCTGATGCTGGTCAAAATCTTTGTCTTCTTGACATTGAGTCTCAATCCATACTAAAGGCTGCAGTCCTTGACCCTCTGCATCAAGCATTTCAGATCCTCCTCAGTTTCAGCAAGCAGGGTTGTGTCATCTGCATAATGCAGATTGTTACTAGATCTTCCACCAATCCTGACACCACACTTCTCCTGATAGAGCCCAGCCTTTCAGATAATCTGTTCTGCATACAGGTTGTAAAGGTATGGAGATAGGACCCATCCCTGGCGTACG
>NW_006400262.1:501497-506124 GCF_000299155.1 Elephantulus edwardii
GTTTCCACACTCTGTTGGGTCACCCTTCTTTGGAATGGGAACATATACAGATCTGTTCCAGTCAGCCAAGTGGTTGTTCTCCATATTTCTTGGCACACTTGGTGAGCACATCCAGGGCAGCATCTGTTAACTGAAATATGTCAATTGGTATACCACCTATTCCTGGAGCCGTATTTTTTGCTATTTCCTTCAAAGCAGCATGAACTTCTTCCTTCATTACCATAGGCTCTTGCTCATATGTTATTTCATGAAATTCTTCTGTGTCTGCCAGTTCCTTCTTTTGATATAGTGACTCAGTATATTCTTTGCATCTTCTTTTAATACTTCTGGATCATTTACTGTTTTGCCCAAAGCATCCTTGATTATAGCAACTCGAGGTTTGAATTTGTTCTTCAGTTCCTTGAGCTTTAGAAATGCTGAGCGAGTTCGGCCCTTTTGATTTTCCGACTCCAGCTCCTTGGATATTTCATTGTAATATTTTGCTTTGTCATCCCGTGCTGCCCTTGTGAATCTTCTGTTCAGCTTTTTAGTATCTTGAATTCTTCCTTGTGCTTTGGCTTCTCTGCATTCCAGTGCAATATTCAGAGTTTCTTCTGACATCCATTTTGGTCTTTTCTTCCTCTTCTGTCTTTGTAATGACTGCCTGCACTCTTCCTGGATGATACATTTGACATCCTCTGACAACTCATTAGGTCTTTGCTCATTAGTGTTCAAGGCCTCAAACCTGTTCCTGAGATGGTTCTGAAATTCAGGTGGGATTAACTCCAAGTCATATTTTGGTTCCCGTGGATTCGGTTTAATTTTCCTCAGCTTCAGCTTGAACTTGCATATGAGTAGCTGGTGGTCTGTTCCACAATCAGCTCCTGGCCTTGTTTTCACAGCTGATAGTGAGCTTCTCCAGCGTTTTTTTTCCGCAGATATAATCGATCTGATTTCTATGCATACCATCAGGTGAAATCCATGTAAAAGCAAATGTATTCCTGATTGGGATTATAACCACAGATAATCCAACAACAGTTACGAACATGGCTTTTCATTTAGAACCAGCTTGATAGCCCCCAACAACACTATAACAAAAAAATTGAGACTCTGATCCAGCTCATAGTAGCCCCTTTATGGAAACCTTAGTGGTATAATGCTTATTTGCTTGGTTTCTAACCAAAAGGTAGATTATAGAACAAAAAATGTGATGTCAAGGTGGAGGAAGACCCCTCAACATGCAGACCTGCATTGTGCAGGTGACTCTTCTTGATTATAGAAAGTAAAGAAGACTTGAAGCTGTTACTGAAAATCAAAGTCTGTAAACTAGGTTGTGGATTGCACCTCAGTGTCAGAAAACAAAAGTCATAATAACTAGTCCAATAGGCAACATTATGTCATTATGGATGGAGAGGAAATTAAAGTTGTGAATAATTAAATTTTTCTTGGATCCACAATCATTATCCATGGTAACAGCAGTCAAGAAATCACATGGCCAGAACAACAGTGAGTTACCATTGTTGTAAATGTAAGAGTTTGTACAACCAGTCTGGAAGGTAGTTTGGCATTTCCTCAGACAACTGAACATAGAAATCCCATATGACCCCCCTTGGAATATAACCTCAGGAAAAATAGAACTGATATACAAATGGATATTCGTATATCTGTGTTCATAGCAGCATTATTTACAGTAGTAAAAATGTGGAAACAGCCCAAATCCCATCAACAAATGAATAGATTGAGCAATTAATGATGCATTCACACAATGGAATACAATGCAGCACTAAGGAGCAACAGTTTTATACTGTCTAGGGGAGAGTCAGCATTATGTTGAGTGAACTAACTCTGTCTCATAAGAACAAATACTACATAAGACCATTATTGTGAAAATAGAAAACTAGTAAAATTTGTATAAATGTCCAGAAGGGAACGGGGAAGAGGGTGGAAAAAGAAGAGTGGAAATCACTAGGTGATTTGCTATCATAAGTTAGTCGGTAGATAGGAGTGTGAAGCAATAGGAAAGATTTGGTGGGAACTTGAAAAGATAGGGCAATAATAGGCATACATGTATAGTAATTAATTTTCTAAAATACAATGTATATGAGAAGACCCTGGCCTGGATTAGACGCACCTTTGTATCTAGACTGACATCGTTGCTCTTCAGCACTCTGGAAAGGTCCATGACAGCAGATTGTCCCAGTGCAGCTCGTCTTTGATTTCCTGACTGTTGGTGTTGATTGTGGATCTGAGCAAGCTGTAATTGCTAACAGCCTCAGTCTCTCCATCCATCATGGTGCTGCCAGTTGGCCAAGTGTTGAGAAACTTTGGCTTCTTGATGTTGATGATGTGGCCAGGAAAGACCAGTCTTAGGAGAAGGACATCATGCTTAGAAGAGTAGATAGACAGCACAGAAGAGGAAGACCCTGGATGAAATGGATTAATACAGTATCTGGGGCAATGGGGGTTGGTATGTCAGAATTAATGAGACTAACTCAGGACAGGGCAAGGTTCAGAGCTGTGGTGTATTGCAGGAGACTCGACAAGCACATTAACAACAACAACATACTATGTTGATTGTTGTTTGTTTGTTTGTTTTAAACCTCTTTTTCAGAGTCAACAAGACCTGGGGGGAGGGCCTTTGTATTTAAAGTTGGTTGTTGTTATGTTTTGGAGGAACATTCTCCTTAGTGGTGCAGCACTCTTTGTCAGTATGTTGCACTTAGGTAACATGGGGTTGCTGTGATGCTGAACCTTGTGCCATTGGGGTGTCAAATGCCATAATGGTTACCTATCATGGACAGTGTTGCTCCCAGTTTCAGACAGCTTTGGAATCAGGAGTATCATCCACTTCCTAAACAACATGCCTCCAGAAACTTAAAACTTTGATAGATGTCGGTAATTATAGAAAGGCTTCAGGCCTTTTGTTCACAGGGTCACTATAAGTCGTGCTCAACTTGAGGGCAGTCAACAACAAGTGTATATGAATGATTGTTTGAAACACCATGTAAACAAATTGCTGTATGCAAACCAGGTTTTGTTTTTGGTTTTGTTTTTTTTTCAATAATAAAGTGTAATTTCCATTTTATTTTCAGACGAGTTTTTTCTTCAGCCTTTTAAGGAATCAAATCCTTACATGGGCTTTGGTGGTGGTCGTGGGGCAGCACCTGCAGGTCTAAATCTAGGTGGAGGTGTCCGGTTCTTTTGGGCTTCACGAGAACGGTTCCTCACCACCTTGCTGTGAATGGCACGATTCACACAGTAGTGCAGTTTCACATAGAGCTTTGGAAGCACATAGGCATGGAAAACACTCGCTTCAGAAATGTCCCTGACAGCAGCTGCCTCTACTATATTTCGGATTACGAACTTCTTAATTGCCTTGTCTTTGGGCATGCACCAGGCTCAGTTCGTACAGCAAATAGGCTGCACGTGGCCGCAGCCCTTTTTGGCACTTTTCTTCATCATGTTGGAAGCGAGAGAAAGGGGAAAAAAGAGACAACACCAAGGGCAGTTAAAATAGCTAAATAAATGGAAAGATACACCATGGGGGGAAAAAGAAATCAAATTACATATTGCATTAGATCTATCTGCTGCCATGAACTTCTTTGAGGTACTAAAGAAAAGGATGTTATTTAAAAGAACCAAAAAAGAAGTTGAGTGCATCTGACCCGTGAGTCAGTTTCAAATTAATGACAGTGAGTTGTCATTAATTGAAAGAGAATTCACATTTTATGCAGTTGTCCTATTTTTTTTAAATAGTGAATTTTACTATGATTAGAATAGTGCTTCCATTTTAATATCAGTTTCAAAATATTTATTACTGCAGTAAGCGGTCTGTGACCTTTACCCCACATCTCAATGCCCATCTTCCCCAGCTCAGTACAACCACATAGGCATTCCAGTGGCATGCATAGTGGTAAGGAGCTGCACTGCCAGCCTAAAGGCATGTGATCCAAATCTGCCCAGCTCCTCCACTGGAGGAAGATGAGGAGTCTCCTCCAGGAAATTAACTTTCTCTGAAAATCCACCGGAGGGTCAGCTGTGAGTCAGTTTCGACTCAGTGGTATACAGCAACAACCACTAATCAACTTTGTATGTCTAGGAGTTTACCAATTCTGTGAGTTTCATGATAAATGGACTCATACCTGGTATGTTTTGTGCCCTTTTCCCCCACTAACCATAATGCTTTCTAGACTTTTCCATGTATTTCATTGCTTTTATTGCATACATTCTATTATTTTAATGTAGTACATTTTGTGTATTCATTCAACACATAGTAGACATTTAGGTGGTTTCCCCTGTTGGGATTTTAGGAATTAGGTGCTGTGAGGCCTCAGGCCTAACCCTGCACATCTGTAACCATCACACTGAGTAAGTATCCAGCTCACAGATACATTGCCCCTTCTGTAAGAGATTAGTAACTACCCTCTCTTTAATTTATAAGATTAGCATATTATGTCTTTAAAGCACTTTATGGACTAGAGAAAAAGAGACACGTGTTCATTCATATTGTAGGTTACTACTCCTAATGCCTTAAACTCAGGAGAAGGGCGACCCAACTGAGTGTGGAAACTACAGAACAATATCATTGATTTCACATGCAAGCAAGATTCTACTGAAGATTATCCAAAAATGACTGGAACAGTACATC
>NW_006400262.1:507044-511496 GCF_000299155.1 Elephantulus edwardii
GTTGTAAGGAGAGACAGGTCTTTAGAGAGGGACATCATGCTGGGCAGAGTGGAGGGACAGCGCAGGAGGGGAAGACCCTCTATGAGGTGGATTGATTCTGTGACTGGGCTAACCGGGACGGGTGTGTCAAGAGACAATGAGATTGGCACAGGATAGAGCAGGGTTTAGGGCTGTTTGTTGTACATAGGGTCGCTATGAGTTGCAAACAACTCAACGGCACATAACAACAACAACTGCATGTCTTAATAAAATATAAGCAGTTAGGTTAATGACTTTTACATTGTAAACATTTAAACATTTTTATATGATTGCAGAAGAGAAAAAAGCTATGCTGCAGGAGATAGCTAATCAAAAAGGAGTGTCCTGTCGTGCTCAAGGCTGGAAAGTCCACCTCTGTGCTGCCCAGTTGCTGCAGCTGGTAGGTACAGCTCCAACACCTGGTCATCATGCTGAAGAGAGAATGCTGCTGGAGACATCTCAACTTGTCAACACTTTCTTTTGAGTAATTTCTGAAACATTCACATTTAACGTGGTCATGTTAGAATTATTATAATATGTACCTATGCCTTTTAATTTAAATATATATCAATTTTTGTTCTCAGGACCAAATTATATGGAATAACGTCAGTATTTTCTAATCTTTGGAGTAGTGGTGATAATGAGAAACATAATCATTTATGAGCATCTTAAAACTGTAACACCTTGGTTGGTTTTTGCACTTAGCAGCAAATCAAGTTTCTATGAAATTCATACTTTTTTTTTCTTTTAGAAATTATGACTTGAGAACACTGTTTAAAATTTATCCTTAAAGTTGACTCTTTGGCAAATTGTCATTTAAATATGTGTTGATTCATTTCTCTTAATGTGTATTTTGTATCTTAAAAGAAAGGACTTTATCACCTCAACAGCTCTTAATACCAGTTTATAAAGGTGGCTTTATTTTAGAAATGCAGTTTTGTCTGAGGTGGACAGAAAAAAATTGTATGAAATCACTATCTTTTCTCCTGTGTGTTACAGACGAATCTAGAGCATGATGTTTATGAAAGACTAACCAATTTACAAGAAGGAATTATCCCAAAGAAAAAAGCAGCAACTGATGATGATCTGCACCGAATAAATGAGCTCATACAGGTTCATGTGATTCTTTATCTGCATAGTGTCCTCTCTTAGGAGACTGTTCTTGGACAGTGTTAGCCTTCCCTTATCTTCATATTGTTCATAGAATTCATTACATACTTCAGTCAACATTATCAAGAAATAGTAAAACATTTTCCCCATGTGATATCATCAAAATGGTATGAACCCATTTGTGTGAAATTCTTTAAAAGCCATATTGACCTTATGATTACTGATAGAAGATGTCCTGTCTTTCTTTCAGGGAAATATGCAGAGGTGTAAACTGGTAATGGATCAAATCAGTGAAGCCAGAGACTCCATGCTAAAAGTCTTAGATCACAAAGACCGTGTCCTGAAGCTGCTAAACAAGAATGGGACTGTTAAGAAAGTATCCAAATTGAAGCGGAAGGAAAAAGTCTAGACCCAGGAGAATCAGATCTTTGGAAACAGAATTTATGAAAAATAATAGTGGGGGGAGGGGAATGGTGTTGGTTATTTTCAAAATGGAACATTGACATAAAGGAAGTCTTCCTAGTTCACATGTGAAAGTAGAGAGTGCCACTGTTTACCCAGTGGCAGAAGGGTAAGGGCTGGGCTGGCCCCACCAGCTCCCTTAATTGTTACAGATGTCTCCCTTTACACTTCCTCCATGGTGGTTTATGACTCCTGCAGTGTCAGTCTCTCCATTTGGAATCAGTGACATGAAAGACTGGCTGGCATTTTTCATCCTTTGGCTTATTAACTATATTACCTGCTGGATTCCTACAGAACCCACAGTGAGCTTGGACTGAAAGTATCAACTTGGACCATCTGGTTTCTCTCTCAACACTGAAAATAAAACCTCTTGCCCTCACTTGGTTGTTTTTTTGACTTACCTTCAGATGCCTAAGCTGGCCTTTCACACCAGTGCCCAGTACTGAAGGAGCTACTGTATCTCACATTTTAAAGAGTTTGAGCTATCAGTTCTTGTCATCTTTTAAAAGACTATTTCAGAGTGATATTGTAAAATTATTTTTCATGCGTATTAGAGCCAAGTGTTGCCCTGAGACCCTGGTTGAAGAGTAACACTCTGCTGTCCGTACTTCCATAGCTGGTGCAATGCTGTTCATTTTATGTACCACACATCTCCAAAACCAATAAAGACTCATAGAGGTTTTTGTACATAAGCAGTGTGTGCTTTTTTCATCGCAGCTGTGAATGCTCTGCTAGGAGCCCTGGTTACAGGCTAACTGAACCAATAGACCATCAGGTAACCTGTCATTAACTATTCACGAGAAAGATAAGGCAATCTGCTCCATAAAGATTTACAACTTCAAAAACCCTGTGGGGCAGTTCTGTCCTACCTTATAGGGTCACTGAGTTGGAATGTCACTCTAAGTGATTTTTCAGAATATCAGTCTGCACCTAAACTTCTGGTATTTTACATGAAGCATTTGATTTAGCCTGTTACCTTAAAGACTGCAATGTCAAAGACTGTCCTCGTTTGGCTATTTTCATTATTAGAGTATTGTGTACCAGTGCAGATGTCACTTGACTGAATCCTAGACAATTAAATTTACAGATCTGAATAAAGCTTTCTAGTGTGCGGATATACAGATTGTTGCTCTTTCCTCAGTGCTGAGGTAACCTAGGCTTGCTCACACTGGGGAGAAACCCTGCATCTAATGCATCTGCTGCTATATTGTCTCAGAGCTTGTGCCCTCCCTTAGAGCACTTGTATTCAGATAGCAGGTTGGATCTAATCTGCTCTGATCTGAGCAGATTGAAACAGGAAGTGTTTGCTAGTTACTAGTTCTGTCCAAATCACTCATTGTTCAGCAAGACGCAGATTACAGAGAAACACATATCCAACAGTGTGTCATTCGAGGGTTTCAGTAAGTAAGGGGCTGCGTTTTCCGAACACAACGTTGCACAGGTGTTTACGTGCACTTTTATCCTGAATTGCTATGTTTCCTAGAAGGAGACAACACAGAGTACTGAAAATTCCGTGTGACACACAAGAGCGTTTTGGAGACAAATGCTTTCATTCCTTCAGAAAGTCATAGTGTATGTAACTCACAGAGTTTACATCTTTCCAGGCCTGCTTTTCAGTCAAATCCCGTGTGGTACGTATTTGCTGCTACATTTGATACCTTTTGTAGTAAACGGTACGTCTTTCTGTGAAACCCACTCAGTACACAATGTGGGTGAGATTCTTGGGAAAAATGTCTAGGAACGAAGGAAGAAGCACTTCTGGAAATCCCGTGTGGTACGAATATCACCGAAATGTCATATACAGCAGAACATCACAACGTCAAATCACTCATTGTTCAGCAAGACGCAGATTTCCGAGAAAGACATTTCCAACACAGTGTGTCATTCGAGGGCTTCAGTAAGCATGGGGCTGCGCTTTGAGAACATAAGGTTGCCTAGGTGTTTACGCGCACTTTTATCGTCATTTGCTAAGTTTCCTACAAGGAGACAACACAGATTACTGTGAATTCCGTAAACAAACGAGAGTTTTTTAGACAAATGCTTTAATTCCTTCTGAAAATCATAGTGCATGTAAACTCACAGAGTTTACATCTTTCCAGGCCTGCTTTTCAGTCAAATCCTGTGTGGTACGTATTTGCTACTACATTTGATACCTTTGGTAGTAATCTGTACATCTTTCTGTGAAACACACAGAGTACACAATGTGGGTGAGATTCTTGGGGAAAATTTCTAGGAACGAAGGCAGAAGCACTTCTGGAAATCACGTGTGGTACGAATATCACCAAAATGTCATATACAGCAGAACATCACTATGTTAAACCATTCACTGTTCAGCAAGACGCAGATTACAGAGAAAGACATGTCCAACACAGTGTGTCATTTGAGGACTTCAGTAAGTATGGGGCTGCGCTTTGCGAACACAATGTTGCATTGGTGTTTATGTGCACTTTTATCCTGAATTGCTAATTTCCTACCAGGGGACAACACAGATGACTGAAAATTCCGTGTGACACACACGAGGGTTTTGGAGACAAACGATTTCATTCCTTCTGAAAGTCATAGTGTATGTGACTCACAGAGTTTACATCTCTCTAAGCCTGATTTGCAGTCCAATCCCGTGTGGTACGAATTCGCTTGTACATTTGATACCGTTGGTCCTTCGTTCCTTGAAATTTTTCCCAGGAATCTCACCCACATTGTGTACTGAGTGAGTTTCACTGAAAAATGTACCGTTTACTACCAACAGTATGAAAGGTAGCAGCCAATTCGTACCACACGAGATTTGACGGAAAAGCAGGCCTGGAAAGATGTAGACTCTGTGAGTTACATAAATCATGACTTATAGAAGAAATGAAAGCATTT
>NW_006400263.1:0-14941 GCF_000299155.1 Elephantulus edwardii
GACCTTCTCTGAGAACTGCAAGTCTCAACCAGTTTCCTTTTCTTGGAACACTTCTGATTCTTTGGGGAACTTCTCTTACGTGGAATAGAAACGTCTCTCTCCAAACCAAGTGGTACTTTAGCTTCCACGTATTTAACGGAGGGTCATTCTTCGGGACTCTTTCCATCATTGACCTTGGCAGAATTTCCAGGATTGTTCAGAAGCGAAGGTTCCTGTGCGTCACACGCTGTCACCTCTCTGCTATGTTCCCTTAAATGGTTCTGCAGCTCTGCCTCCAATCGCCGATTCGCCAGCCCAGCGTTTACTGAAACGCTTATAATTTAAGCTTATATCCTTGCTCTTTAGCACTGTAAAAGGAGATTTGTTCAATGTGATACTTTTTTAAAAAACATTTTTGTGTGTTGCTACCATAGGTATTAACTATGAATTCAAACAAAATAAAATCATTGACAAATTCAATCTTCTTCTTAGAATAAAAAATTGTGAGACTTCATTGTACACACTTTGGCCACATTGTCTGGTGGTCCCAGTCCTTAGAAAAGGACATCATGCTTGGAAAGGTGGAATGTAAGCAAAAGAGAGCAAGAGTCTGAAAGAAATGTATAAACAGAATGACTGAGCTTAAGCATAGTAGAGACAGTCAGGATGGTCCAGGACCTAGCAAGGGTATAATCTGTTATACAAGGGGTTGTGGTGAGTCAGAGTGGACTGGATGGTACCTAACAGTAAGAACCCACTATACAAAATATAACAAATCAAGTATTAGTCAATCACTGGTTTTGCATGTTATGACTTGAGAAAATGAGCTTTTATCAATCTATTTCCTAGTATATTGAATATATAAGGAAAACATAAGCCAAAATATCAAGATGTGTATCTCAGAAGAGTCCTCTTCATTCCCCCACTGGTGGACCAGCAAACAAGAAACTAGAATGACAGTACCAAGATGTAGCCCCTCAAATGGAGCAATTTCTCCACATCGAGGACCACAAACTTACAATATTTGGTGATGAGTGTTAGACTTGTAACACTCTTATAACACAACTTGACAAAGAACGTCAGAGATATGAAGAGAGATCCTTATGTAACACAAATGGTTAGCACTCTTGGCTGATGACAAGGTCAAAGGTGTCTTGAAAGAAACTCTTGACAGTCTCTTCCCAAAAATCAGACATTAAAAACCTTAGGGATGCAGCAACAACAGCAAAGTTCAACAGGGAAGCAAACAACAAATGCTGGCTAGGTTGTAGAGAGATTGGAACTCTTGTTCACTGCCAGTGGGAACTAAAAATATTACAGCCACTGTGGAATGCAGTCTGGTACTTTCTTAAAATTAGAAACACCATTTGACCCAGCAAATCCACTAGTGGGAATAGACCCTAAAGAAATCAGAGTCATGAGAGGGAAATATGTACACCCATGTTTATTGCTACATTATTCACAATAGCAAAAAGATGGGAGCAAGGGAGCTCTGGTGGCCTAGTGGCAAGAAGCTGTGCTGCAATCCCAAAGATGCCCAGTTCGAATTCACCAGATACTCTGATAGAGAAGGAGAGGCAATCTCCTGTACCAGTCAGATCCGATTTGACGGCACGCACACACGCACGGAGAAAGAGAGAGAGAATGAGAGAGAGAGAGAGAGAGAGGAACAACTCAAGTGCCCATCCAAAAATGAATGGATAGAAAAACTATGATACATTTATACACTGTAATGTTATGCAGTACTGAAAAATAACTCATAAAACATTACACACATGGATGAGCCTGGAGGACATTACGCTGAGTGAAATATCTTAGTTATAAAAGGACAAATACGGTATAACATCACTGTTATAAAATTGGGCACACATGGGGGAAGGGGGTTGGCAAGAAAATGGGAAAAGAGGATAATGAACACTGCAATAGAATAGATGAGGGGAAGAACTGTTTTAAAGGAGTATAGGATTAGACAATTTATGTACGACAACACTCTGGAACAAGGGGTGCATTATGGGGTAGGCTGGGGGAGTAAGAAAATGTGCAACAATGACTTTTTAAAAACGTCTTATGGAGCACAGTTCTGCTTTGACACATGTGGGGTCACCATCAGCCAGAACCAACTCCACAGCAAATGGTTTGGATTCTTGCCTTCTGTGTTTTGCTATTTCTGTTTGGTTTAGAGATGAGAAAAGTGGGTTTAAAGGTAAGAAGGAAAAGTCCTCAGGCATAAGAGTTGGTACAGCTCTTTGGTGAATCACTATATCTTAAGTACTCAGAAAAAGGTGGAAATAACTTAATGTAGTTGACATCTTTTGAGAATGTTAAGAGAAACAAAACAAATATATAGATACCATAAAGTTTAAAAGCATATCAGGTAATTAACACTGTGAAAAGCACTGGCTTTTATTTCTTTTTCATTTCCTGAAATACCCTCATTTAAATTTGAAAGGCCAGATCTTCACTTTCTGATTCTTGATAACACAGTAGTCAAAGAGCTGGACTGCTAAACAAAAGGTCGGTAGTTCTAAATCACCAGCTCCTCCACAATAGAAAGCTGAGGCAGACTGCTTCTGTAATGATTATATTCTTGGAATCCCTATGCGGATGTTCTACTCTGGCCTGTAAGGTTGCTATGAGTAAAAGGCCACTATTAAGAGAGAATTTGGTTTGATTTTCTTTTGATTCATTAGGTAAAAGTACTCTCAAATGCTCTAAGCATTGGATTCACCAAGGGACCATCATGGGGTTTCTCTTTGGATTTTGTTGAGACCAAGCATTTGCTCTCTAATAAATTCCTACTTGATGTGAATGCTCTTGGTTTGACAAATTTTAAGAAACTCTGCATTAGATTTTATCAATATTAGAACAAATGCTGGTGGAATTGTCTTCTTATTGTTGTTCCAGAACTCTCATTTTAACTGAATCCTTGAAGGTTAAGCTCTAAAAGAATGCTTGGAGACTCCATTTCTACAGCTCTTACTTTCTTTGCACCATTACTTACCACAATTCTTTTAAAGAAATCTGAGCCCATCCCCAATAAACAATTTATTTCCTCAATCAAATCTACCTAATGCTAGTACAATTTAATTTATAACACAGATATCCTGCATCCTTGGTTTTTTAAGATTCTGTTTAAATTTTCTAAAATCTTTCTCCTCCTAGTATCTAATTAAAGAAAATGGAATGGGAAAGGCTTTGGAGATCAACTTCCTCAGCTGTGGGCCTTTTCAGCCACTAGAGGGCTCCAGACACACAGGAATGGCTGGGAACTAACATCTTGGAAATGGTAAAGTTCTAGATGATGTACTCTTTTCAATGTTATTGTTGTTAGGTACCGTCAAATCCTAGATGACTCATAGCAACCCTATAAACGAAAGGTCTGAGCACTGTTCATAGAGTTTCTGGAGGCAAGCCATTTCCGAAGTGGATGCCACTCCTGCTTCCAAGCTTGTTTTAATTAGGGAGCTCCACCAAACACTGTCCACCGTAACCATTTTCACATCTGGAACATCAGTGTCACAGTGTTTAGCATGACAGCAACCACGAGTTACCTCTGCACAACAATGCACAGACCAGTGCTATACCACCTAGAAGAATGTTTGAAAAAAAACGACCAACCCCAAACCATTTAAGCCACTGCTTGCCTTAAACCTTAGGCCAAGCCTCAAGGGTCTCCTTATGGGGGGAAGAGCAGTACCACATATCAAACCCAAGCTCACGACCCCAAAATCTTGTGATTACTTGTGTATGAGGACTGCCATGCTTGGGCAGCAAGAAGCCACGGAGAACCCTGGGTGGAGTCATCCAGGAACAGCGTGGCCGCCTTCTCCTCCCCTCTTTTCAATATCAACTTAAAATGCTGCTCTAAGTCCTGTCAGACTAGGCTCCTCAATTAAATTAATTTTTATCGTATAGAAAAGGATTCTTATGGGGTGTATTTTAGGCTGTTGACAACTAGAAAGAATGAAAGAAAAATGTCCCTTAATTGGGACCTTGAAGCACACACTCACAGCACGGTCAAGGGCCAGGCAGAAAGGGAGTCACTGAGAGATGCAGAAGCCCAAGCCCACCCTGGCCTTGTGTGACTGAATCTGCATTTAATACGGTCCGGTCCGCAGGTGATTCACCTTATACTTTCCAAATTACAGCTCTAAAAGAGCCTCCTGTTTTACCTTAAAGAGTTTTGACTGTTTATCTCAATCTCAATCCTCCATAACCAACAAAACTCACCCCAAATCCCCACTTATCTCCATCTGTTAGTGATGTATATTAATATTTTTAAGTAAGAATGCATTATCCTTTTTTTAAAAAAAAATCTTTTTCCCTCCCCTGAGGCAATTCTATGTGATTATTAGTAAAAATGCAATTGAAATGTGCTTCTTAGTGGCAGAAATGTTTTTGTTAATCATGGACTGGGGCCAAATGGTGGCCAAATGCATTGTGTGTTCCGCCAGAGCAGGCAGAAAAATCCATCAGTTCAGTCAGAAGTGTCATTCCGAAAGCTCTGTGAAATGCTGTTCCTAACCTTCTCTTGCTCATCTTGATCAGAATAGCTTATTACACCAGTGACCCCTCTCTCTGCTCTCAAAGCTGCCTTCATGAGGAAATCAGACTGCAGGAGATAAAACACAAACTTCAATTTATCTTTCTTCCTTTCTTTATATTTGTCCATAAATAACACAAAAGCACACGCATACTTCTTTCCTCTTGAGCTAAATGTAACTTCAGCACTTCTCTTGCCTTAATGTGTTTTCCTAATTAGCTTTAACATTAAAGCCAGCTGTGACTGTTTCTTACTTTTATAAAGCATTAGAAGATTAATTGGCTCATTATGGGGAAGCCAAACCCACCGCTGCTGGGCAGAGTCGGTCTCACAGAGACCCCACAGGACTGAGGAGGACTGACTGGCTGAGTACCTGAGGCTGTAAATCTTTATGGAAACCAAATGCTTCATCTTTCATTCACAAGCAGCTGGTGAGTTCGAACTGCTAACATTTTGGTTACCAACTGAGAGCTTTAACTACATGAGAAAATACCTTTAGGAGAGCTTTTTGTTTACCTTGGGTTATAAATTACAGATCATTACCTTCATATTTTCTCTACCCTTTACATCTTCCTGAATCAAAGACTTTTTTGTTTCCATCTGACAGATGAGAATTTGTTTAAAGTAGAATCAACTCAGAATCAACATACCAGTTACTGAGCCAAGACAAAAGCTAGAATCATAAAACAAAAAGCTCTCAACTTTTGTATAGTCTGCCTGTCAAACGGGAGAACAAATCTGGGAGCAGGAAGGAAATGTCATTAGCTAGCTTTTGGTTGCAGGGAAGTTAGTAACATTTCAGAGTATGAGTTTTCTCATAACAAAGTGGCTGTGATAATGAGAAAACATATTAAGTAATGTATTTTTTTTTTTCATGGAGAGCACTGGTGGCCTAATGCATTATACAAATAAGAGGAGCTCTAATGATGGGAGCTCTGGTGGCCTAGTGGCAAGAAGCTGAACTGCAATCCCCTAGGCATGTGGTTTGAGGCCACCAGTCACTCAGCACGATAAGGACGGGCAATCTGCCCCCGTGGGATTAACTGCTTCTGAAAACCCACTGGAGGGTCAGCTATTGGTTGGTTCTAACTGCTATGGTACACAAAACCAACATGGTGTAAGGGGCCTAGTGGCAAGAAGCTGCACTGCACTCTGGAAGACACACAGTTGGAGGCCACCAGTTGCTTGGGAGAAGGATGGGCTATCTCCCGTCCTATGAACTGCCTTTGAAAACCTGCAGGAGGGTCACTATAGGTCGGTTCCAATTCTATTGTACTCAACAAAAACATGGAGTAATTAAATTCATTCACTCTGTATTATCTCTTGATCTCAAATAAGTCTACAAAGTGAGAATTTCTAGTAGAATTTTATAAATAAGAAAACTTAGTTTCCAAGTGTTACATATCCTAGGCCATATGATTGTACTGGAGCTGGGTTCAAACGAGGCTACGTGATTCTAATGCCATGGTTTTGGTCAAGATATTCTTTCTTCTGCCTCTCTCAGAGCTTTCCAAACCTTTGCCTGCATTGTTAAGCACAGACTTCTTGTCTCCAACTCACAGTTTCTATGCACACCAGGTTGAAACCCTGACGGATCCTGCACCATCCTCAGAATAGCTGCTGAGCTTAAATCTGTTGTTGTAACCTCTACAGCAACACATCTCCAGAGGGTCTTCCTTCCCTTTGCTGATCCTCTGAACCACTAATTCTAAAGCTGAGATTTTGGTTACATTAGACCAAGTGCCTTCAAAGTTTTAAGGCTCTCAAGGCATTCAGTCTAATGTAACCTAAACAAGTTAAATTTACTCAATCTCTGAGTTGTTGTTGTTCTTATGTGCCATCAAGTTGCTTGCAACTTATAGCGACCTTATGTACAAGAGCCCTAAACGGCGTTCTATCCTGTGCCAACCTCACCATCTCAAACACACTCATTCCCACCACTCTACTCACAGAATCGATCCATCTCATTGAGGGTCTTCCTCTCCTGCACTGTCCCTCCACGCTCCCAAACATGATGTCCCTCTCCAATGAACAGTCCCTCCTTGCAACATGCCCAAAGTATGTCAGATGAAGCTTCAGAATCCTTGACTCCAAGGAACATTCTGGCTTCACCCTCTCCAGGACAAACCTGTTTATTCTCCCAGCAGTCCATGGTATATTCAACACTCTTCCCCAGCACCACAGCTCAAAGGCATCAATTCTCTTTCTATCATCTCTATTCACTGTCAAACTCTTCGATGCATAGCATGTAAATGCAAAGACTATAGCCCGGATCAGGCACACTTTAGTCTCCAGCCTGACGTCGTTGCTCTTCAGTACTCTTGAGAGGTCCCTCACAGCTGACTTTCCTAATACAATTCCTCTCTTGATTTCCTGGTTGCTGTTACCAAGAGTGTTGACTGTGGAACCAAGTAAACAAAAACTGTTAACTATCTCAGTCTCTTCACTATCCATACTGATGTTGCCAATTGGCCCAGTGGTGAGAATCTTTGTTTTCTTGATGTTGAGCTTCAATCCATATATAAGACTGTAGTCCTTGACCTTCTGCAGAAAGCACTTCAGGTCCTCCTCAGTTTCAGTGAGGAGGGTTATATCATCCGCATGTTGTTTATGATTCTTCCATCAATCCTGATGCCACATTCTTCTTCATACAGCCCAGGGTCTCGGGTGATCTGTATACAGATTGAAAAGATATGGAGACAAAATACATCCCTGACGGACCCTCTTCTTGATTTTGAGCCATCCAGTGTCTCCCTGCTCCCTTCTGATGACTGCCTCTTGGTCCAAGTATAGGTTTCGCATTAGCACAATCAAATGTTCTGGTATTCTCATTCTTCTCAGAGTCAGCCACAGCTTGTTGTGATTCACACAGTCAAAAGCCTTTACATAGTCAATGAAGCACAGATAGACGTTCTTCTGGTATTCTCTGCTTCCTGCCAAGATCCATCTAACATTAGCTATAATATCCCTAGTACCACGACCTCTTCTAAATCCAGCCTACACATCCGGCAGTTCTCTGTTGACATATTGTTCCAAACATTTTTGGATAATTTTCAGCAGAATCTTGCTTGCATGTGATATCAATGATATTGATCGATAATTTCCACACTCTGTTGGGTCACCTTTCTTTGGAATGGGGACAAATATCAATCTCTTCCAGTCAGTTGGCCAGCTGTCTGTCCTCCAGATTTCCTGGAACAACATAGTGAGCACATCCAGGTTGACATACGAGGTATTGGTGAAATGAGATGGCTTGGCATGGAACATTTTGAATCAGATGATCATATGATTTACTATGCCAAGGATGAAAAGTTGGGGGAAAATGGGGTTGGTTTCATAATTAAAAAGTCATTTCTAGATCTGTCCTGAAATACAATGTGGTGAGTGACAGGATAATATCCATATGCATTCAAGGAAGTCCCTTGAATACCACTATCATTCAAATATATTCACCAACAACTAGAGTCACAGAGGAGGAAATAGAAGATTTCTACCAACTTTTACAGTCAGAAATTGATCAAACATGCAATCAAGATGCATTGATAATAACGGGCAACTGGAATGGAAATGTTGTGTGAACAGGGAAGAAGGATCAGTAGCTGGAAAACACGGGCTCGATGAGAGAAAAGAGGCTGGAGATAGAATGATAGAATTCTGCACATTCAATGATTTATTCATTGCAAATACCTTTTATAAGAAACATAAATGCAGGCTATACACATGGATCTCACCTGATGGTATGCATAGGAATCAAATCTATTACATTTGTGGAAAGACTCACTGGAGAAGCTCAATATCAGCAGTGAAAACCAGGCTGGGTGATGATTGTGGGACAGACCACCAATTACTGATATGCAAGTCCAAGGGGAAGTTGAGGAAAATTAAATCAAGCCCATGGGAACCAAAATTTGACCTTAAGTCTGTCCCACTCAAATTTCAAAACCTTCTCAGGAACAGGTTTGAGGCCTTGAGCACCAAGGAGCATAGACCAAATGAGCTCTTGGAGGATATCAAGAAAATCGTCCATGAAGAATGCAAAAGATCATTACAAAGGCTGAAGAAGAAGAAAAGACCAACATGGATGTCAGATGAGACTCTGAATATTGCATTAGAGCACTGAGAAGCCAAAGCTAAAGGAAGAAATAAAAAAAAAATCAAAGAGCTGAACAGAAAATTTCAAAAGGCAGCTCGGGACGACAAAGAAAGATTCTATAATGAAATGTGCAGAGAGCTGGAGTCAGAAAATCAAAAGGGCCAGACTCGCTCAGCGTTTCTTAAGCTGAAGGAGTCGAAAAACAAATTCAAGCCGCCGGTAGCAATACTTAAGGATAGTCTGGGTAGAATGTTAAATGATCCAGGAAGTATCAAGAGAAGATGGAAGGAGTACACAGAGTCACTGTATCAGGAGGAATTGGTTGACACGGATGAATTTCATGAAATAACATCTCTGAGTTAAGGACTGCAAAACCTAAACTCACGTTAACTGAATGCAAAGCAGACACTTCAATTACTCTAAGCCCACCATAGACTTATGAGTTTTCACCCCATGAAATGTTAGTTAACAACTGCATACTCTGGATGACTTGCTCAATGTTTTCCAGCATGTTGTCTTTTTGCAGGGATTAGACCTTCCTGATAACATGCCCAAAGTATGCGAGACAAAGTCTCAGCATCCTTACCCTTGTAAGGGGCACTCCTGCTGTACTTCTTCCCAGATAGATTATGTTTTTGCTAATACGTAGTATATAGAATTTTCTTCACTAATGCCATAATTCAGAGGCACTCCTTACAATAAGATGACCATTACTGTAAAAAAAAATACACACTCCTGGCCAGTTCTGATGGCCTAGTGGCAAGAAGCTGCACTGCAATCCCCGAGGTGAGTGGTTCAAGTCCACCAGATGCTTTGCTGGAGAAGGAGGGACAGTCTGCTTTTGCACCAGTCAGATCTGATTCGATGGTACACACACACACACACACACACACACACACACACATTTAAAAAAATATACACTCCTACCTACTCTTCTGCTTTGAAAGAAATAGTAAAAAATAAGGCCTCAGAAGTAAGTGGCATACCAACTGACATATTTCAGCTAGCAGACACTGCCCTGAATGTGCTCACCAAGTTGTGTCAAGAAATCTGGAGAACAACCAGTTGGCCAACTGACTGGAAGAGTTCTATATTTGTTCCCATTCCAAAGAAAGGTGAACCAACAGAGTATGGAAACTATAGAAGAATATAGTTGATATCACATGCAAGCAAGATTCTGCTGAAGATTATCCAAAAAGGACTGGAACAACACATCAGCAGAGAACTGCCAGAAGTCCAGTCTGGGTTTAGAAGGGGTCATGGTACTAGGGATATGGTAGCTAATGTTAGATGGATATTAGCTGAAAGCAGGGAGTACCAGAGGAATGTCTATCTGTGCTTCATTGATTATGCAAAGTCATTTGACTATGTGGATCATAACAAACTGTGGCTGACTCTGAGAAGAATGGGAATCCCAGACACTTGATTGTGCTAATGCGAAACTTATACATGAACCAAGAGGCAGCCGTCAGAACAGGACAAGGAAACACGGCATGGTTCAAAATTGGGAAGGGCTTACACCAGGGATGTGTCCTGTCTCCATACCTTTTTCAACCTGTATGCTGAACAAATCATCTGGGAGGCTGGGCTCTATGAGGAGAAATGTGGCATCAGGATTTGTGGAAGATCTATCAACAATCTGCGTTATGCAGATGACACAACCCTGCTTGCTGAAACTGAGGAGGATCTGAAGTGCTTGCTGCGGAGGGTCAGGGACTGCAGCCTTCAATATGGATTGAGCTCAATGTCAAGAAGACAAAGATTCTCACCACTGGACCAATTTTCAGCATCAGGATGGATGGTGAAGAGATTGAGATTATTCACAGCTTTAGTCTGCTTGGCTCCACAATCAACACTCTTGGCACCAGGATCCAGGAAACTAAAAGATGTATTGCCATGGGGAAGTCTGCTGTTAGAGACCTCTCTAAAGTACTCAAGAGCAACAGTGTGTCTCTGGAGACTAAGGTGCATCTGATACAGGCCATGATCTTTGCCATCACTTGTTTTGCATCAGAGAGCTGGACAATGACCAAGGAGGATAGAAGGAGAATTGATGCGTTTGAGCTTTGGTGTTGGAGAAGAGTGCTGAGGGTGCCATGGACTGCTAAGAAAACAAACAGATTCATCCTAGAGAGGGTTAAACTGGGCTGCTCCTTATAGGCAAGGATTCTGAGGCTTCGTCTGACATACTTTGGTCATGTTGCAAGGAGGGACAGATCCTTGGAGAGGGACATCATGCTTGGGAGGGTGGAGGTCAGGCGCAGAAGGGGAAGGCCCCCTGGGAGATGGATTGATTTGGTGACTGGGGCAATCAGGATGAGTGTGTCAGAAGCAATGAGATTGGCACAGGACAGAGCAGAATTTAGAGCTGTTGTACACAGGGTCGCTATGAGTCACAAGCGACTCGACGGCACATAACAACAACAACCTACTCTTAGACATGTTTTCAAAGCAGTGTTCCTTTTGAAATCACAACTAGTCAAAAGAAATTTTAAAAAAATCGTGGATCCACCGTTTCTGTAACAGGAAAAGGAAACACAATGAAATGTTCACAAGAAAATATGTAATGGTCATTGAAGTATTCTTTAATTATTAAATATATAATAATAACTAGCCAATAGATTAAAAATTCATTATTCAAAAACAATAGCAACCGAAACTTGAAAAGTAACTTAACTGCAGCCTACAAAAAGAAAAAACCCTGCTTTGGATGTTTACAGAAATAGTTGTAAAGCACTTCATCCATATTATTCATTCTTTTTGAAGCTTCCCCAGTGCCAGTAGACAGATATGAGATTAAAAGCCTTGAAAGCATTTCAGAGGTTAACATGGTAAATTATTTCATTAGAGACTGAGTCCTTTTTTTTTTAAAGGATAGAAGTTAAGATCCAAATCACTGATAATTTAACATGTCATTTTAATTATGTATGTTATTTTAGTTTGCCCTTTGTAAATTATATTTGTGTTCTGATTTGACCTTTAGTAGTTTTTTCTTTACCCTCTTCTACCCACTTCTTCTGTCCTGTTTACAATTCTCCTTCCTTTACTGCTCTTCTCTTTATTTGTAAGAGTCCAGTAGTGGTCAGAGAGTAATGTGATATGGTCAGCTATGCAACAGAAACCAAAAATGATTATAGAGGAAAAAAGTATGATCATGACATATTTGCAAAATGAAATTACATCCATAAGTCTCTCCTCACAACAATATAAATTAATCTAACCAAGCCTCATGGACTGCTTCCAAATATTTTAATAAAGAGTACATTTTGTTAAATGGAAATACACAGAGGCTGCTATGCCGGGAAAAATTAATGCATAGGAATTTACATTTTAAAACTTTGTCCCTCCTTTGTATCATCTAGAAATCTTGAAAGAGACTGTATAGTTGATTGTTGATTACAATGCAACACTTTGGTTTCTGTTGAGTGTAGTTTGGGAGCCATTGCCCTTAAGCCTTTGATCTGATCAACTGCCATTTCCTTTCACCTTCCTTTTAGCCTTTTTTTTTCCTATCTTTGGTGTCATTTCTGTGTTCTACTATTGTCCCTCTCCCCTCCATTAACCTGGTTTTACTATTATTTTTATTTATGTTTATGATCCTATTATTTTTCTAATTTATTTCCTGGAGTTCCCATGTAGCTTTATCTTCCCTGCCCATATAACTATCAGACTATTTTCTTGTAAGAGATTTTCAACATTTCTCAGGATTTTACTCTAAGAAAGAATGTTTCATAACTTGGCTAACATATAACCAGGTAGCTCTTGTGCTTAGTGGCAAGAAGCTGCACTGAATATTAATGTCTTTAGATGAGGCCTGTATACCCATGTTTTGCCTTAGTACCATGTTTTCCTTTTCTTTTACATTCGCCTAACTTAATTCAATGACTAATGTTACCCACCTGATTCTCTGAGTTATTTATTTGTGAGTGCACCGTTAGCCAGATGCTTATTATCCATAATATTCTACTTTAAAGGTGGCAGCCTAAGCATGGTGTTGAACAGATGAGAGCACTGCTTTTGGGGTGATTTTATCACGTCTTTCCAGGTTCTTGCTGCTATAATAATATTTCCAAACCATAATTCTGTCTTGAATATATTTCTTCTCATCCCTTAATAAAAACCTTGTCATAATAGTGAAGGGGAGCGGGGAGCAGAATGGTAGCAGCTGTATATATTACTAGTATTTCTTTGTTCCCTTTTCGCAAAAGCAGAGAGTAACTCTTCCGTGAATAATGCTATAATGTCCTGACAAGTCAGAACCAACTTATAGCTGACTTAACAATGAGTTTTCAGAGGCTGCAAATCATTGGGAGGAGATTGATTGCCCATCTTTATCCTGTGGAGCAGCTGGTGGATTTGAACCACCTTCTTTGGACTGGCAGTGTAATTCCTTACCACTAGATCACCAGAGCTCCCTCTTCCAGGAATAGAGAGTATTTAAACCGATGTCTTCTCCAGCTCCATTTTTCCTATGAAAGGCTTTAGATCGTTATCCAAGTGCATCACTCAATATATGTTTTTTATACCTTAATAATTGCACACTATTTCCTCTCTGAAGTCTTTTTTGCACGTATTCATGTGAAATTTTTACAAGTTGTGTTTGGATATGTCTTGTAATAGAGTATTTTCATAAATAAACTATAGCTTATACATTGGGATTTTCACAAATTAAGTTATAAAGTTTAGGTTCTACATACATGTAAAAGCCATAATTTAAAAAATGATTAAAAATAAGTAAGTAAAAGCAAGATAAAACAAAGTAGAAGTAGCTTAAGGAAGTAGGAGCTAGAAAACAAAATTCTTAAGTAGAAAAGTCAAATAATCTTTTAGTACATTTAATTAATTAACATTTTTATTTCTAACGATATCTCCAACTAATCATTATCCTCCAAACATTAACTAAACAACAAAAAAAATTGCATAAGCCACATAAAAGTTCAGAAAGATCTAAACAAAATCTTCTATGGCTCATTACAACTCGTTCCAGTATGTAAACTCTTTAGTTAATGATCCTTTTAGCCTTTATCATTACCTGATTCAATGTTCATTTCAGTTCAATAATAAGTCTTAAATTTACTTCAATTTAATCATCCTACTCCCAAAGGGAATAGCACCAAAAAGTATTCACCACTACAAAAAGCCAAAGTCAAAAGGCTCTTCCCCATCCAAAAGCAACCCTTACTGACTTGATCTTGGGTGCTGTGTGTGTGTGTGTGTGTGTGTGTGTGTGTGTAAGTGTATAGTCTCCACCATGCAGACCCCCAAATCAATCTCACCTGAACTCAATTTTAGTTGGTATGCTAAAACTATATTGGTATCACCATACCCAATTTGAAAATATTTCTAATTGTCAATGACAACCCCCTCCCCAGCATTGGCTCTGTTTTTGCTTTTATTGCTGCTGCTGCTGCTGCTGCTGCTGCTTTATCATCTTGCCCTTTCTTATCTCACATTTATTTCCCTTTCAATCTCATGACGTTCTGTCTCCCAATTTGCCCAGAAAGCTGGACACCCTGTTCCTTACGATGTTTTTAGGTGTCATCAAATTGGCTCCAACTCATAGTGGCCCTTATATATGACATAACAAAGCCTAGCCTGGTCCTGCACCGACAATGTTGTGCACTAATGGGTCCACTGTTGCAGTCACTGTGCCAATCCATCTGTTTTTTTGCTGACCCTTTACTTTTCAGAGCATATCTCTTTCTCCAGTGACTGGGTCATCTTGATAACATGACCAAAGTTTGTAAGATGAAGTTTCACCATTCTTCCTTTGAAAGAAGACTAGTTGCACTTTTCCCAAGGCAGACTCAGACTTGTTAGTTCTTTTGGCAGTCCCCAATATAGTCAAAATTCTTCACCAACATCACAATTCAAATGCACCCGTTCTTCTTTCACTTTTTTCATGATAATACCATTTAATGATGACAAATTCATCAGTGATAGGGACAAATGTCTGCTATTCGACTCTACAGAGTTAATGTTTGACCTTGTGACCTTCAGATAAGACTGAACATCTAATTCTAAATACAAGCTTATTATAGAAATTCACACAATAATCCATATAATTCCTAATAGAGTAATGTTAGGACAATGGTGATCAAGGAGGAAGTTCACGCTGCTCTGAAGGAATTGTAAAAAAACAGGGCCCCAGGAATTAATGGAATACTAATTGACGTATTTTAACAAATACATGCAGCCTTGGAAGTGCCCGCCAGGCTGTGAAAAGAAATCTGGCAGATAACCACCTGGCCAATTGACTGGAAAAGATTTATGTATGTATTCCAATTCTAAAAAAAATAATAAAATTTTAGCCACAAGCAAACACA
>NW_006400263.1:15222-20519 GCF_000299155.1 Elephantulus edwardii
GGCACTTAACAACAACAGCAACATCACATACAAGCAAAATCCTGCTGAAGATTATCCAAAAGTGACTGGAACAGTACAGTACACCAACAGAGAACTACCAGAAATATAAGCTGGGTTTAGAAGAGACTGTGGCACAAGGGTTATCATTGTCAATATCAGATGGATCTTGATTAAAAACAGATAGTACCAGAGAAATGTCTACCTGTATTTCATTGACTATGCAAAGGTATTTGACTATGTGGATCACAACAAATTATGTCTAACCTTGAGAAGAATGGGAGTCCAAGAACATCTGATTGTGTTCACGTGAAACCTATACTTGGACCAGGAAGCAGTAGTCAGAACAGAGCAAGAAAACACTGCTTGGTTCAATATCAGAAAAGGAGTGCATCAGATATGTGTCCTATCTCCATATCTTTTCAATCTATTTGCAGAACAGATCATTCCAGAGAGACTGGGCTTTATGAGGAGGAATGTTGCATCATGATTGGAGGAAGACAACAATCTGTGTTATGCACATGACACAACCTTACTTGCTGAAACTGAGGAGGGCCTGATAACATTTTCTGCAAAAGGATAAGGCCTATAATTTGCAATATGGATTAAAGCTCAATATCAAGAAAACAAAGATTCTCACCACAGGGCCAATTGGCAACATCTTGATAGATGGAGAAGACATTGAGATTGTTAACAATTTCAACTTGCTCAGTTCCACAACAAACACACTTGCCACTAGCAGTCAGAAAATCAAGCATTAGGAAAATCTGCTGTCAGGTACCTTTCCAGAGCACTAAAAAGCAAGGATATTACTCTAGAGATTAAGATACCCCTGATTCAGGCCATAGTCTTCCAAATTACTTGCTATGTATCAGAGATATAGACAATAACCAAGGATGACAGGAAAAGAATTGATGCTTTTGTGTTGTGGTGTTGGAGAAGAGTATTGAACATACACCATGGACTGCCAAGATAACTAACAGATTCTCTCAACCTGGAGAGGGTGAAACCAGGCGGCTACTTAGAAACAAGAATTTTAAGTCTCCATCTCATACTTTGGTCATGCAGCCAGGAGGCATCTGTATTTGTAAAAGGATATCGTGCTTGGAAGGATGGAGGGACAGCACAATAAAGGAAGACCCTGGGTGAGATGGATTGACACAATAACTAGGGTAATGAATGTAAGTATTTCAGACACAATGAGATTGTCTCAGGATAGAGCAGGATTTAGAGCTATTGTGCATAGGTTAGCGATGAGTTGTAGTCAATTGGACATAACAGCAACAACAACATGACAATGAATAATTCATTCTATTTATTCATCTTCACCCTAAACCAAAATTACACATGGATAATGCTCCCAGATTAACCGAGATCAATAGGCTGTGCTTGTTGCAAAAGTCAAGCACTGCAGCCTTCAATATGGATTGAAGCTCAACATCAAGAAAACGAAGATTCTCATCACTGGGCCCACAGCATCATGATAGATGATGAAGAGATTGAGATTGTTGACAGCTTCAGTTTGCTTGCCTCTATGATCAACACTCTTGGTACCAGCAGCCAGAAATTAAAAGATGTATTGCATTGGGAAAGTCTGCTGTCAGAGACCTCTCCAAAGTACTAAAGAGCAGTGATGTCAGTCTGGAGACTAAGGTTCACCTGATACAGGCTATGGTCTTTCCAATCACTTGCTATGCTTCAGAGAGCTGGACAATGACTACGGTTGATAGAAGAAGAGTTGATGCCTTTGGGCTGTGATGCTGGAGAAAAGTATTGAATATACCATGGACTATTAGGAGAACAAACAACTTCATCCTGGAGAGGGTAAAGCCAGGCTGTTCCTTGGAGGCAAGGATCCTGAAACTTCTTCTGACATATTTTGGACATATTGCATGGAGGGACCAGTCCTTGGAAAGGGACGTCATACTTGGGAGGGTGGAGCTACAGCGCAGGAGAGAAAGACCCTTGATGAGATGGATTGATTCAGTCAATGGGGTAATGGGAATAGGTGTGTCGACGACAATAAGATTGGCAAGAGATAGAGCAGGGTTTAGGGCTGTTTTGCATAGGGTTGCTATGAGTCTCAGACGACTCAGTAGCACATAACAACAACCACCACCACCACCACCACCACCACCAATATTCTGAACCTAAGGAAAACAAACTAACTTATAATTAATGGGTTGGATTTTTTTTCATATACTGAGATGTGCATTTTATCTTTAAAGTAAATCCTAAAATTTTATTAAATGTCTTAGGTCAATAAAAGTTTCACTATTACTGGGAAATTAAGAGATACAAATGATTCTGAAAAATGAAATGAATTTTCATTGCCCACTTCCAATGACTTAGGAGGATTTCTGTTAAAAACCCATAATGTCAAATATAATATCTGAGAACCAAACAAAGCACACACAACTTACTATCCTTTTTTTTTGTTTTTAACACAACTTTTATTTTTTGGGTTTTTTTTTTCTCTTGTTCCCTTTACCACATCCTTTCAACCAGAATTCATGCTAATAACTCAAATACACAGGGTTTAATGAATCAGAAGGAAGCTCAGGTGGTGTAGTCACGGGGAGTTGCACTGCTGACCTACTAGGAGTCAGTTTGGACTCAATAAGTTTTTGAGACTAAATCAGAATATGTAGGATAGGTTTCTGGAGAATAAGTTTCAGCAAACTTTGTAGATGATCCTCTGTACAGTGACATTTGAGAACTATTGTTTTGTGTTATTTATTCCACCTGTCCAGTTGACAAAGATTATTGTTTCTGTCATAGGACCTCTAACAACTGACCAATTGACTGATTAAACAATTGATGTTCCCATTGACTAACTAATTAATAGGTGCTATATTCATATTTTTGTGGAAAATGTATAGATTGTTCAATATGAGAGAGCCTTGAGAAAAATATTGCAAAATTGTTAATAAAAAAATTAAAAGTGAACATTTATAATTATAAAGGAAAGCACAATAAAATACTATTGAGTTCCAGATTTCTTTCTTCTGAGATTTCTTAAGTCATTTATCAGAGTGCATATAGTTGACTGTTGAGCAACACTTGGGTTTGAATTTCTGAGGTATACTCGGGCTCTTGGCCTGTTGCTAATGCAGTGAGCTCAAATCTTCCTAATTACCTTTACTCTGAACAATTAATCTCCCTCTGGGAGGATACTTGCAACACTAGAATTGGAGCTGTTCAGACTGTGTTGTTCAAGGCTTAGCTGTAAATTATGCTCCAATGTTTTATTACTCAGGAAGTTATTGTGGTTGTTGTCGTTAGGTGCTCTTGCGTCAAGGATGGTCTATAGCGATCCTATGAACAACATATGTGAACCCTGTCCTATCCTGTGCCAATCTCATAATCTCTGGCTCACTTAAGCCCTTTAAAGTAGTCACTGTGTCAATACAACTGGTTGAGGGTCTTCCTCTTCTTCTTCACCCCCACACTTTTCCAGGCATGATATCCTTCTACAAGGTATAGCCTCTCCTAGCAACATGTCCAAATTATGCAAGAAGAAGCTTAGCCACCTTCACCTTCAAAAAAATCACTCTGATTGCATCTCTCCAATACACACTTATTTGTTATTTGGGCAGTCCCTGGAATATTCAGTACCCTTCTGCAACACCACAGTTCAAAAGCATCAGTATTTCCTGTTCTCCTTATTCATTATCATGCTCTCAAGAGTGTAGCAAGTGATTGAAAAGACCATGGTCTGAATCAGGCACATCTTAGTCCTCAAACTAACATCATTGCTCCCTAGTACTTTGGAGAGGTCCCAAACTGTGGATTTTCCCAGTGCAATATGTCTCTTGATTTTCTGACTGCCGGTACCAAATGAATTGACTGTGAATCCCAATAAGATAAAGAATATCAATCTTTTCTCCATCTACATGAAGTTATCTATTAGTCCAGTGCTGAAAGGTTTTGTTTTCTTGATTTCTAGATTCAATCCATATTGAAATCTGCAGTGTTTGACCTTCTACAGTAATTTCTTCTAGTCCACCTCACTTTCAAAAGCAAGGTTGTGTCATCTTTATACTGAAGGTTATTAGTGACTTTTTCTGAAATCCTGATGCCACACTCTATTTGTAGTCTAGCTTCTCCAATAACTTGCTCAGCATACTGATTGAATAAGTATGGAGAAAGGCTACAACACTGATGCAGGCCTTTCTTAATTTTAAACCAAGAACAATGACCAGGGATAATAAGGTGAGAAATGGTGCCTTTGAGCTGTGGTGCTGGAGAAGAGTATTGATTGTACCATGGACTGCTAAGAGAACAAACAGGTTCATGCTAGAGGGAGTGAAACCCGGATGTTCCTTAAAGGCACGTGTTCTGCAATTTTGCCTGACATACTTTGGACATTTTGCAAGGCAGGACCAGTCCTTAGAGAAGAACATCATGCTTGGGAGAGCAGAGGGACAGCACAGGAGAGGAAGACTTTTAATGAGATGGATTGCTTCAGTGACTGGGGTAGTAGGAGTAGGCATGTTGAAGACAGTGAGATTGGGACAGGATAGAGCAGGGTTTAGGGCTGTTGTACATAGGGTTGCAGGAAACTTGATGGAACATGACAACAATGGCCCTTGCTCTGTTCACACGATAGCTTCTGAAAGTATCAGTTTTATATGAGCACAATTAAACGTTCTGAAATTTACATTCTTCTCAATGTTAGCCATAATTTGTTATAATTCACACAGTCAAATACCTTTGTATTGTCAATAAAGCACAAATAGACATTCTTCTACTATTATTCGTTTTCACCCAGGATCCATCTGACATCAGCAATGATATCCCTAGTGTCATGCCTCTTGCACCCTTAAATCCCACATGGCTCAAGGATCTAATTGCATATGAAAATGTTTGTAAATTATAACCTAGCTTTCTTCTGCTTGAATACCTACTAACACCTCCAAACTCTTAACAATAGGTGGAGTCCATGTAAAGAAACCTGAAGTTTTATTTCATTAACTTTATCCTAAAATGTACTGAAAATACAATATACAATAAGTCATTCACATGTTGTTGTTGTTGTTATGTACCATCTAGTCACTTGCAACTCGTAGTGAACTTCTGTATAATAACCCTAAATCCTGCTCTATTCTGTGCCAACCTTATGGTCTCTCACACACCTACCCTCATTACCCCAGTCACTGAATCAATCCATCTCCTTGATATTCTTCCACTCTTGGGCTGTCCCTCCACCCTCCCAAGCATTATGTCCCTCTACAAGGACTGGTCATACCTTGCAACATGCTCAGAGTATGTCAGATGAAGCATCAGAATTCTTGCCT
>NW_006400263.1:25629-34165 GCF_000299155.1 Elephantulus edwardii
AATATAGATCTCTTCCAGTCAGTTGGCCAAGTGGTTGTTCTCCAGATTTCTTGGCACAACTTGGTGAGCACATCCAGGGCAACATCTGTTATCTGAAAAATTTATAGGTATGTAAAAACTGCATTTCCTGTTCTTCAACTCTACGCTGCCCCCACCCCACCAAGCAGTTTTTGGGAGCTTAGATTAACTTAATTTTCCTAACTATTTCTTTCATTTTCATGTGAAGGGTCATTTATCATTGTTGTTGTTAAGTGCTGTAAAGTCGGAGATGTCTCATTGTGACCCTATGAACAAAAGACCTGAACATTTGTATAACTTTCATCCTTTCTCCAGGTTCATAGGGTTTCTGGAGGCAAGCTATTTCATAAGTGGATTCCACTCCTGCTTCCAAGCTTATTTTAATCAAGGAGCTTTACCAAACACTGTCCACCATGGGTAACCATTTTCACATTGACACATCTGTGTCACAGTGTTTAGCATCACAGCAACCATGAATTACCTCTTTATAGCAAATTGACAGACCAGTGCTATACCACTTAGAGAAATGTTTGACCAAAAACAAAACGAGGCCTGAGGGCCATAGACTAAAATCACCCACCTTTGGCTTGGTAGCATAACTTCCTATCCACTAGGCCAACATAGCTTTCTTATTGTTGTTTTTGTTGTTGTTTTCCAGCTTATAGAATTTTTTTAAAATTAATTTTGATGAAAGTTTACAGAGACTTAGGGTTTCCATTCATTCATTGTTGCACTTTTCTCCCCGCCCACCACCTTCCCTCCAATTTGTTCTTCTCTTTGAAAAGTAAAAGAAAAATTCTTTCATTGTTGTTGTTATTGTTTTTAAGTGCCATTGAGTTGTAGACGACTCATAGCTAACCTATGAACATAAGACCTGAACACTTGTATAAGTTTCATTATTTCTCCATGTTCATAGAGTTTTCAGTGGCAAGCTATTTTGCAAGTGGATGTCACTCTGGCTTCCAAGATTGTTTTAATCAAGGAGCTCCAACAAACATTGTCCACTATGGGTAACCATTAGTGTATTTGACACATCATTGTCACAGTGTTTAGCATCACAGCAACCACAAGTTACCTTTGTACAGCAAATGGACAGACCAGTGCTAGACCACTTAGAAGAGTATTTGACCCAGAGTCTCATCAGAACCAGAAATCAAAACTCTCTAGAGTCTGGATGATTCAGAATACACCCCACCTGGATTTCGGCCCCATACTGATGACCAAATGCCTTTTTAAAAAGGGGGCTGCATATAGTCAACTCACAGCCAATGGCTAGTAAACAATGTACCCAGAGTCTCCCCAAAATCAGAAATCAAAACTCTGTAGTCAGGCTGCTTCAGAATACTCCCCACCTGGATTCCCCATTTGTCATTAAGTTATCCCAAATTTATAGCTTCCTTTTTAAAAAAATTCAAAATAGTTATTCAGACATGATCCTGACATATCTTTTCTTCTAATGACTATTGTATATACTTAATGGCTTATCATAGGTCATTATAAAAATTGGTAAATTCAAACAAATCTATTATTTCCCATGTTCTAGAAATCTCTGGAAGAGTCTTTAAAAAGTTGGAAAAAGGACTGCCAAAAGCTACCCAAGTCCCAATGTCTGAATTGACACACACAGAAGTTGCTATTACCTATGAGTATATGAGTATGATGCTTTCTACATGTGAGTAAATCTGCTGGAAAAGACCCCTTTAAAGTGCTAGACAGCAAGGATGTCACTTTGAAGACTAAGGTATGCCTGCTCCAAGCCATAGTATGTCAGTCACCTCATATGCATGTGAAAGTTTGGACAATGAATCAGGAAGACCAAAGTAGAGCTAATGTCTTTGAATTGAAGTGTTGGCAAGGGATACTGAACAAAGCAGAGTCTACCAAAAAAGAAAACAAATCTATCTTGAAAGAAGTGCAAGGGAGCTCTGTTAGACTTAGGGAGCTCTGGTGGCCTGGTGGCAAGAAGCTACTGCAATCCCAGAGGAGCGTGGTTTCCATCCACCAGTCGCTCTGCTGGAGAAGAGGGGACAATCTCCTCCTGTACCAGTCAGATTCAGTTTGACAGTACACACACACAAAAGAATATTTTTTATTTATTTTTATTTTTTAGAAAAAGAAGTACAACCATAATGCTTCTTAACAAACTTTGAGTACTAATCTGGAGGGGTCAGTCCTAGAGAAAGATGATATGCTTGGTAAAGTACAGTATCAGAGAAAAATAAATAACCTATCAATAAGGTGAACTGACACAGCAGTTACAACAACGGGCTCAACCACAACAATGATGGTGAGGATGATACAGGACCAGGCGGTGTTTGTTGCACATAGTCACAGGACCCACACTATGACACCTAAAAACAACATAAGAGACAAAATGGTCAATAAACACTGTGACGCAGAGATAAGAAAAGAAGGGGAACAAAGCAAACAGCATAGCAGAAATGGAACAAACAGAAAACAATAAAAGAATGATGACTCACTGTGAAAAGTGTAACTAATGTCATTGAGCAAATGATATAAAATTGTCAAATGGCAGCCTGATTTTACTGAGTAAACTTTCTTCCAAAATACAATATTACTTAACACAGAAAGATTTGACAAAAAGAGGTGAAGATAATATGTCTAAAGAGTAATGAGTGATAATGCAGCCACAAAACAAGAAACACCAGCCTCCACCAGAACCTGATGAGGCAAGGAACATATTCTTCCCTACAACTTCTGGGGAAGAGTGGTCCTCCCCACACATTGATTTTTCACCCAGGAAAAATTTAGAGTTCTGCCCTCCAGCACTGGAAGAAAACAAATGCCCATTGTTTTAAGCTATCAAGTTTGTAAGTAATTTGTTGCAATAGCAATCGGAAAATTAGTATAGATCTCCTTTTGTTCATTAAATGTGACTTACTCATTGTCAGTGTAAAGGCGTTAACTCACTCACTGCCATTGAGTTGGTACCAACGCCATGTCCTTTATCTCAGGCTGTAAATCTTGTTGGGAAGAGTGCCCATCTTTCTCTTAAAGAACTGCTGAAAGATCCCCACCTTTTGTTTAATAGTGCAACACCATACACACTATGCCGCAAGAACTCCTTATAAAAGAGCTACTACTAGTTATTTCATCAAACTAGTAATGGAAAACTAATTAAAGAATTGCTTTTAACATGATAGTTAGAGTTGACATAGATTCCTATAAAAAGTAATGAAGTTCCTTTTTATGCAAGTGGTTATTAGACTTAGTTGCTAACTGAAAGGTTGGTGGTTTGAGTACAATCAAAAGCACCTTAGAAGAAAGGTCTGGCAATCTACTTTTTCAAACTTGCTATTGAAAACCCTATGAAGGCACAGCTCTGTTACAACACATAAGGGCTCTCCATGAGTCAATCAACTGAACAACATATGTTTTGGACTTTTTTCCCCAGAGTACTAGAGTAGCAGCTATATTAGGAATTAGAACCAGAACATTCCAAACTTTTCAACTCACTATTTTGATGGAGAAACAAAATCAGCTGTAGTAAAAAAAAAAAAACAACAAAAAACCTCAGTGGGTCATCCATACCCTATGTTGTTATTGTGTGCTGTGAAATCTGAACTGACCCATAACTGACCCTCCAGTTGGTTTTCAGAGGCAATCAATTGGACAGAAGGGGGTTTCCCATCTTTCTCCAGTGGAGCAGCTGGTAGAGTAGAACAGCATACCTTTTCATTGGCAGTGCATTTTCTTACCATTGTCCAGAGAAAGCCTTGTCTCTTGCCCAGCTCTGATCCCTTGACATATATTGTGTGATAAGAGATTATCTTTGTTTACTTGTGGGCATTGTGTCATGCCATCTAGTATATGCTAGCAATGTGATTTATGGTGATGGTCTTAGACCATCTGGTATTTTTACTTAATCTCTTTCATTAGAAACAAAGGTCACCATGCAGACTACATGACAGACCATCAATTAAAATCTTACCTTATCATCCCTGATTGGCAATATTTCATGTGTGTTGTCACATGTCATTGCTGAGAGAATTCAGGAATGTCCACATGACCACTTTGGAAGAAGACATTTAGAAGTTTATATCTGGTATCTCCTATCCTATAGGCCATTTTCTGTTGCTGATTTAAATGTTCTTGTTGTTGTTATGTGCCATCGAGTCATTTGTGACTCATAGCAACCGTATGTACAATAGCTCTGAACCTGCTATCCTATCCTCAGCCAATCTGACTGTCTCTGACATACCTACTGCCATTACCCTAGTCATTGAGTCATTCCATCTTATTGAGGGTCTTCCTTTCTTACATTGTCCCTCTACCCTCCTCAAGCATGATGTCTCTCTCCAAGGATAGGTTCCACCTTGCAACATACCCAAAGTATGTCAGATGAAGCTTCAGAATCCTTGCCTCCCAGGAGCTGCCTGATTGCCCCCTCTCCAGAGTGAGCCTGTTTGTTCTTCTGGCAGTGAACACATGATATAATCAATACTCTTCTCCAGCACCACAGCACAAAGGCAGCAATTCTCCACCTATCATCGCTAGTCATTGTCCAGCTTTCTGATGCATAGCCAGTAATTGTGAAGACCATGGCCTGGATCTGGCTCATCTTAGTCTCCAGACTGACATCACTGCTCTTCAGTACTCTGGAGAGGTCCCTGACAGTAGCTATTCCCAATGCAATTTGTCTTTTGATTTCCTGGCTACTAAGAGTGTTGATTGTGGAGCCACGCCAAGTGAAGTTGTTAATATCAATCTCTTTGCCACCTATCATGATGCTTTCAATCAGCCCAGTGGTGAGAATCTTTGTTTTCTTGTTGTTGAGCTTTAATCCATATTGAAGGCTACAGTCCCTGACCTTCTGCAGCAAGTGTTTCGAATCCTCCTTAGTTTCAGTTAGCAAGATTGTATAATCTGCATAACATAGATTAATGATGAATCTTTCTCAAATTCTGATGCTACATTCCTCCTCATAGATCCCATCCTCCTGGATAATATGTTCCACATATAGTTTGACAAGATATGGAGATAGGACTCATTCCTGGCATACACCCACCTCTAATTTGAATGTTCTAGGTTTCCTTGCTCTGTTCTGATGACTGCCTCCTGGTCCAAGTATAGATTTCACATCTACACAATCAAGTGTTCTGGTATTCCCATTCTTCTCAGAATAGTCACAGTTTGTTGTGATTCACATAGTCAAATATCTTGGCCTAGTCAATAATTCCTATAGAACTCTGCTTTCAACTAAGATCCATCTAACATTAGCTATAATATCCCTAGTACTACGGCCTCTTCTATACCCAGCCTGCACTTCTGGCAGTTCTCTCTTGATGTACCGTTCCAGCCATTATTTTGATAATTTTCAGCAGAGTCTTGTTTGCATGTGACACTAATTATATTGTTTGATAATTTCTGCACTCTGTTGGGTCACCTTTCTTTAAAATTGGAACAGATATGGATCGTTTCCTGTCAGTGGGCCAAGTGGTTGTCCTCCAGACTTCCTAACACAATATGTTACTGTAAAAACAGTTTGACAGGAAGAGGAAAACTAGTATCTAGCCCTACAAACTTCACTTTCAAAAAATAAAGCCAACTGTTGTTGAATCAGTTCTGACTCCTAGTAACTCTCCATTGCACTTTAAATTTTTGCAAGAGGAGACTTCCCATCTTTCTTCTGCAGAGAACTTGATGGTGCTGGCCTTTAAATTAGCAGCCCAATACATAATACATTATGCCATCAAAATTCCATTAATTTCATAAGGGGCAAACTACCATCAACAGTTTCAACAGCACAAAGCCAATTTCTGTGAGGTTAGACATCCCACAACACACCAAACAGTCTTCTTCTAATTCTAATACCAGCTCTCTTTCTCACAATACTCATTTCTTTGCTGGGTTCAATAATTTGTTGCAATGGCCACACAAAGCTCACAATAAATACAACTATAGGCTTTGTTAGAAGAGTGGCAGGTGATAGTTCTGTTTTAGGAACAGGCAGAATATTGTTGTTTCATCAGAACAGCCTCTTCTCAGGTGTTCTTATAGGATAGCAACTCTTCGACTCTCAATCTTGCAACCTGATCTCTGACCTGATCAGTTAAGTGTTATGGAGCTCCTTTAGCTCTGCCAGTTATGTTCTGGCTATACCCTTACTCTGTCAGTAAGCCTAGGGCTATAGGGGTTGAGCTGTAGCTCTATGAGCTGGGAGTCTATATATAGGTCTCTCACAGTTCACCACCTCTTCTACTACCACCACTGCTGCTGTCACTACTCCTGCAGTCTCTCACCACCTCTCTAGGTGTCATGATTTTCTGTCTCTGGTTCATGTAGAGATCTCAGATCCAAAGAACACACTGCACTCTTAAAATCCTTTCCTTTAACAGTAGAGAGAGTCCCATTTTCAGTCTCTGAGCAAGCTTAATTTAAGCCTACAAGAATTACCAAAGAGAAAAAAAAATGAAGAATGACCAAAAAGACCAACCCCCCAGGTAGGTGTTATACACATCTTATTTTCATGGTCCCACCAGATATGTGCCAGTAACTTTATTAGAAATCTATCCAATCCCTTTGGTTGGTCATAAACGCTTCACATTTCCATTGTCCTACCCAGCTATGTAGTGAGAGTTGTAAGGACAATGGCTTGGAAGAGCTATAGCAATTAACCCACTGCACTTACCTTTTGCTGTAATTTATTATGGCCCTGGTTATAATAGTTTTGTTGAGTCTTTGTAACAAATCATTGATCATGAAGATGGCCTTGGAGAATTGGAAGACAGAGGGGTTCAAAGTTGCTCTCTGAGGGTTAGAAGGAATGTCTCTGCATAGCTTTCCAGCCAATAGCAGAGTTAGTGCAAGTCCAGTACCAAGTGATCTATCTGATACCACATACCCATCTAACCTCTTTGGGCATCAGATTCTTCATGTACAATATGAAGGAGGTGAACTCACGAACCACAGAGGTCCCTCCCAGCTTCAAAGTACTAGAAGAATACTTACATGCTTTATGGCATGAGGTCATCCAAATACATCTCTGACTTGGTGCTTTGTTGTACAACTGTTAACAGCAAAATTCAGCCTCTAAAAGATAAAGAGGTTCTACTGCTCTAGCTAGCTCAGAGCACCAAGGTAGACATATCTGTTGCTTTTGTTTTTTTGCAGATTGCTCAGGGGCATTTATGAGTTTAGATCTACTGCTGTGGACATCAAAGTTTCCACTTCGAGGCACGATCACAGAATATAACTAGCTCTACCTGAAGCCAAGAAAATCTAGGAGGCTTGGAAAAAGGGAGTGTAGAAATCCTCCATCATTATATAAGTCTTTTGATAAAATAGCACCTGAATTATGCATTATGCATACAGATCTGTAACTGAAAATGCCCTGGGCTTTCTCCTCACTACTGGGAAGAGAATTTCCTCAGGTAAATTTGCTTTGTGAGGGAAATCTTTAACCATAGGGGATATTTTATTACTGCTATCCTAGCTCAGATTAAAATTGCTTTAAGTTTGGAACTTGCAAAAAAGACTTAGAGATCTAAATATTTAAATCTATTTGAAAGTCTTCCCATTTGTAGATAGAACCAGAACAGAAAAGCACAGGATCTTCTGAAGAAATAGATTAGACACAACAAGTAGAAGGGGGGTTCACTCATTGATCATGTGTCTTTGGAAAATCATCTCTCTTTCTGTATTTACTTGTTTGAATGTTAATTGAATGAAAGAAACTTAATGGTTCAATGTGTATCAGGCTGCTATGCAAAAGGGCAGCAGTTTGAATCCAGCAGCCCCTCTGTGGAAGAATAACAGGCAATTTCCTTATATAAAAATTCCGTCATGGAAATTCAATAGAGGGTTGCCATGAGTCGTGAATCAATGATAGGGGAGTTTTACTTTAGTTTTGGTTTTGACATATTATTATTTGAATGGAAGATGATAAACCCTGGTTTGCACTTGTCTTGAAAGGTATTTGAAGTAGGGCATTTTTTAAAAAGCCTCAGTGTTGCATGGTCATTTGCACATATAATTAAATAATCTGCTTTTTTAATCTTTGTTTTTATAGGATAACTATTTCAGCCATCTAGTTTATGGATTTCAGCAGGTGTCTTCTTGACACTCAGTAGTGTTCCTTTGCAATGCAAAGCTGGAAGCCTGGCTTCCTGACGGAGTTAGTCCACACAGTGACATCATCACATGCCTATGAGAAAACCGCCCAGCTCTGTATAAGTACTGAGAAACCTTGATTTCAGTGAAATGTGCTTATATGAAACAGCTGGTTTTCATTTTTACTAATGACCACAGTTTGTCTCTTAAATAAGAAGATTCAGGAGGAAAAATGTTTTCATACTTACCTATTCAGAACCTGGAAAAGCTATTGGTACATAATACACTGTGATTAGTCTTTATAATATATAACTCTCTCTATATGACTCTCTCTCTAAAATATATATAACTCTCTCTATATATATGTGTGTGTGTATATATGTGTGTATACATATATATACACATACGTATATATGTTGTTGTTGTTGTTATGTGCCATCGAGTC
>NW_006400263.1:39425-61077 GCF_000299155.1 Elephantulus edwardii
GGGCTGCTAGGAAAACAAACAGATTCATCCTGGAAAGGGTCAAACCGGGCTTCTCCTTGGAGTCAAGGATTCTAAGGCTCCGTCTAACATACTTTGGACATGTTGCAAGGAGGGACAGGTCCTTGGAGAGGGACATCATGCTTGGTAGGGTGGAGGGACAGCGCAGAAAGGGAAGGGCCCCTATGAGGTCAATTGATTCAGTGACTGGGGTAATCAGAATGGGTGTATCCGAGACAGTGTGATTGGCACAGGACAGAGCAGAGTTTAGGGCTGTTGTACATGGGGTCGCTATGAGTCATAGTTGACTTGATGACACTTAACCACTGTTAAGTGAGACTAGTGTTGTTATATTTTGGAGGAACAATCTTATACTTTGTATATCACTCTGTCAATTTGCTGTACTGAGGTAATCCTGGTTTGCTGTGATGCTGAACCTTGTGCCATAATGGTTTCCTAATGTGGATAGTGTTTAGTGGAGCTCTCAGTTGTAAAATAGGTTTGGATGCAGGAGTCACATCCAGTTCCTAAACCACATGCCTATGAAAACTATGAACTTGGAGAAATGGCAATAGTTATAGAAAGGCATTAGGTCTTTTGTTCATAGAGTCGCTATGAGTCATGCTCAACTTGACAGCAATCAACAACAAAAAACAGGATGAGCTTTAAGTAATCCCCTTTTGAAATATAAAAGCAGAAACAGAGGGGGATATTTGTGTCACATGATCACCAAAGAAACAAAAATGAAAAAAGAAAAAGACTTCCCCTCAGAGCAGAGAGTCTTCCCTGACAGCCAGGACCCTGCAGTTGGACTTCCAGATTCCTAACTTGTGGAAAACAAATTTCTGTTTTTTTAAAGTTAGCCAAAGAAGCCCCTGGTGGTGTAATGGGTTGTTACCAGGAGGTCAGTGGTTTGAGTTCATCAGCAGTTAGTTCAGTGGAAGAAAGAGGAATTAGTTCCTATTAGTATTTACAACCATAGAAACCCAATAGTAGTTTTCTGAGTCAGAATCAACTTAAACATTGACGTTTATTTGTGCCTCAGTTCTCATTTTCTCAGGGTATATTCCAAGTAGTGGAATAGCTGTGTCATATGGAATTTCTATGTTCATCTTTCTGAGGAAAAGCCAAACTGCTTTCCAAAGTGGTTGTACCATTTTACAATCCCTTGAACAGTGTAAAAGAGTTTTTATCTCACCACATCCTCTCCAACATTTATTACTTGTTGTCCTGTTAAACTTTGTCACTGTTACTGGAGTGAGATGGTATGTCATTGTGGGTTTTGATTTGCATTTCTCTTACTGCCAGTGACTTGGAGTATTTCTTCAAGTGTCTGCTGGCCATCCGAATATCTTCCTCTGTGAAAAGTCTTCCCATGTCTTTTGCTCATTTTGTAATTATGATATCTGTCTATTTTTGTGGAGGCCATGTAAGATTCTGAAAATTTTCATGTAAGACCCTTGTCTGAAATGGTTTTTTTTCCCCCCCATCAGTAGATTTTCTTTTTACTCTGTTGGAAAATGTTTTAGATGCACACACAAGAATTTAATCTTTAGATAGTCCCATTCATCAAATTGAACCTCTTCAGATTGTGCATTTCTGGCTGTATTTGGCCATTTCTTTATACCATGGACTAGGCCATCTAAGCTTGATCCCAGTTTGCCCCTAGTGAATTTTATGTTTTGGAGCTTTACTCCCAGGTTTCTAATTCACCTTGAGTTATTTTTTTTGTTTGTTCTTTGTTTTGTTTTGTTTTTTGTATATTGAAGGATTGGCATCCTCTTCCTAAACCACATGCCTCTGGAAACTCTATGAACTTTGATAAGTGACAACAGTTATAAAAAGGCTTCAGGCCTTTTGTTCATATGGTTGCTACTCATCATAATTGACTTGACAGCAATCAACAACAACAACATTGTGTGAGACGTGGGTTCTGTTTCAGCTTTCTTCAGAGAACAGTCCAGTTTTGCCAGCACCATTTGCTGAAAAGGTTGCCATTTCCCCATTTGATAGGTTTTATTTCCTTTGAGAATATCAGTTGGCCATAGATAGTTTGGTCCATTTCTGGGTTCTCAATTCTGTTCCATTTGTCTGTGTGCCTGTCATTGTACCAGTACTATGCAGTTTTGGTTACTACTGCTGTGTAGTAGTAGGTTTTGATGTGAGGAGTGCTGTGTCTCCCACTTCATTTTTGTTTCTCAGAAGTGCTTTGCTTATTCAGAGACTCTTTCTTGCCCCTCCAAATAAATTGACAATCTCCCTTTCAGTTTCCTTGAAAAAATGAATTTCATATCTGTATTGGAATTTCACTGAACATGTAGATCAAAGTAGAAATTTTAAAGATAGTGCAGGATGAAGCAGGGTTTCGATATGTTTTGCATAGAGTCATTATGAGTCAAAATCAACTTGATGGCACCAAACAGCAAAGAAAAGGTCCTCCTCAGTTTCAGCAAGCAGGGTTATGTCATCTGCATAACACAGATTGTTGATGAGTCTTCCTCCAGTTCTGATGCCACATTCCTCCTCACACAGGCCAGCCTCCTGAGTGATCTTTTCTGCATATAGACTGGAAAGGGACGTAGACAAAATACATGCCTGGTAAACACTCTTCCTAATTTTGAACCATGAAAAATCTCCTTGCTCTGTTCTGATGACTGCCTCCTGGTCCAAGTATAGGTTTCACATAAGTGCAATCAAATGTTCAGGGATTCCCATTCTTCTGATTTAGGCACAGTTTGTTGTTACTAGTACTTTTTAAAAAAATAGAACACCTGGGGATGACAGTAAGAGTAACTGGTGCAATTTATACCAACTGACTTCAAGGACAATATCTGTATCTAGAAGTTCCATGTTATAAAAGATCAGTGATTTTAACCAGGTTGGCAAGCATTTTTGAAAATTGTGGGTGGAGGAAGAATGTCACGGTTACTCCTTGAAGAAGCCTCATAATGGCTATGAGGCAACCAGGGACCAGATCCTGTTAAGGCTCTGGGCTTGATCATAAAAGTCCACACCCAAGTTAACTGACCCTCATCCCAAATTCTGAGCAAATTACTATCTTCTCTAGTCCTCCCTAAAAGCCCCTATAAAAAGAAACTGTCCTTGTCTGCCAGCACATCATTTTGACCTTCTCTGAGTGCAGTCACTTGGAGTCTCTCTCAGCTAAGTCCTGTTTATTTCTTGCGACCAGCTTCTTTCTTTCTCTTTCTCTCTCAACTCTTTTTTCTATCTAACAGAGATATTTTTGTATTTTGTATTTCAGTAACTGGAAGGCCTTACTAACATATAGAGACCGCTGGTGGTCTAGTGGGTAGGGAGTTGTGCCGCCATCCCAAAGATAGGCAGTTTGAATCCACCAGCTGCTCTATGTGAGGACAATGAACATCACTTTTTAAAGTTATATTCAGAATAGCAGCCAGAAAAATCATTCCAGAGTGAGGGAAACCATCATCATGTTACTGGAAATATTCTATTGAATATTTCTATCCTGCCCTTAGAAATAGGATAAGAGTTAATAGTCTAGTAAAAGCCTGTATCTGTAAGAGACTGATATTTATATCACATAGACAATAAGTGACATTCTGAGACCAATAATTATTTAGATGAAGAAGAAATGCTTCTTTTTATCCCATTGTTTCTCTTCATTGCTTGGGGTTGAGCAGATAATACTCTTAATAACGTTTATTGCCTGTTCTGATTGTGGAAGTAACTCATTTGTTTTGTTCAGGAGTATAGCCTTGGCACAGAGCAGATACTCAGCAGCTAATAGTGGAATAAGTGATTAAATGTTAGATAATTTGTAATTAATTCAGAAAGGTTTCAAGATCAAAGCCTTTGTAATTCTACCTCATAGAGACAAACTCAAATTATTTTGATAAGTTTTTCTATTTTTCCTTTTCTTTGTATTTTCTGTGTAAATAGATAAAGATATGCCTTTATCAGGGTTTTCAATGTCCTCAGTTCTACAACAAATATAACTGACATTTCAGTAAAAGAATACAAACACTGAACAATGATAGTCATTGAAGTACAGCTTACACTCTTGTTTTCATTTTCTGATTGCTTTTTTTAAACAACTGCACCTAGGATTGTCATAAAGTACTTGCCCCCATCCTTAAAGTAAAATCAAAAGAGATTTCCTGAGGGATGGAGATGGTTTGTACTGGGCAGATAACCATAGACACAGTGAAAATGACCACTCCACCAGACAATGAAAGATAATGTATTTCATATAATTGCAGAATGAGCAAAAACTTATACAATTTATAACTGACTTAAAGATCATCAGAAGAGTTAAAGGTGAGGTATCTGGATGTGGGAATTTAGCAAAGATAGATACATCTTTATCTATCTATCTATCTATCATCTGTCTATCTATCTATCTATCTATCTATCTATCTATCTATCTATCTATCATCTATCTATCTTTCTATATTTCTATCTCCACTCCCAAAACAACATGTCTCTGGAAACTCTATGAACTTTGAGAAACAACAATAGTTATAGAAACCTTTCAGGTCTTTTGTTCATAGTGCCACTATGAGTCATGCTTGACTCTACAGCAAGCAAGAACAACATACCTATATATAACTATATAGGTATAACCAAAGATAAGTATGTAATATATAAGTGGTATTATAAGACTAGTGAAGGGCATATGGTGTTCAGTTTATTACAGGTGGTCTCAAGACAGTAACAGGACAGGTTTTTCTGGTAACCTATTAGTAAAATCGTTTCCTCCATTATGTCTGTTTCTGAGCATCCATCATAAAAAATTATTGATAATGCTGTGTATCAATATCCTTTGGGCAGGAGCTGTTACATCTTGCATCTGTTTTACTGTAGTAGAAAGATCCTTTGGGAATAGATTGTAACATCCTGCACCTGGCAGATCTTAGAAGAAATCTCTTCTTTAGACTTTGTGATCAGGTCACATCAAGGTTAGTGGAGCTGTTAGAAAAGGCAGCTTTTTAAAGAAATTTAACATGGAGAGCAGACTCATGTCAAAGCTTTCAAACAGAATTGTTTCCCCTGTCAGACTGGTCTATTTACATTCACCAAGTACCTCTGATTTCAAACTCTCAGACATGATTTTGAAATGTTAAATGTTAATAAAATGTGATACATATGAGACATAGCCATCCAAGAGTATTGTTTCCAACACACAGCATATGCAATTCATATGATAACAGTAAGAGCAATGACATTTCTTTATATTTTGAAACACAGTATCCGTTAGTATAAATCCAGCTCTGGTTCCCTGGTAGTAAGAAGCTGTGCTGCAAATCTGAAAGCACATGATTCAAATCCACCAGCTGCTTCATAATGGGGGGTGGGGGGATAATAAATTTCTCATGTAATTTATTGCTTCTTAAAACCCACTGGAAGGATGGGTAAGTTCATAGAGTGCAACAACAAATAGACTACAGAATGAGTGGAAGGAACTTTGGTGACCTAGAAATAAGAAGCCAAGTTGTGAACCCAAGGGCACACAATTAGAACCCACCAGCTGCTCCTAGGAAGGAAGATGGAAAATCTCATCTCAAATGATTTATGGTCCCTAAAAACCTGCTGGAGAGTCAGCGGCGAGTCAGTTCTGACTTGGTGGTTCATATCAACAATAAAGAATGCGCGGAGCTCTGGTGTATATAGTATATAGAAAGTTGTCCTGTGACGAGAAAGGTCAAGAGTTTGGCTCCATCAGCTGCTTTGATGAGAGATACTGGCACTCTCCTCCCTCAGAAACCCAGTAGAGGATCTTTGTAAGTTGACACTAACTCAATAGCAGTGAGAAAGACTGGGTAAAATTTCATTTCCACATTAAAACATCACCACTAAATGTTTCCATTGGCTCCACTTGCCCTTTTGGTTTTTTTTAAATTATTTTCTGTTCCATCATTTCTAACCCTACTAACCAAGTTCACTTTTATTTTACCTGGGTAAGGAGTTGCACTGTCAACCTGAAGGGAAGAAATTCAAATCCACCAGTTATTCCCTGGGAGAAATATGAGCAATCTCCTTCCATATAATTTAGGCCTCTGAAATCCCCTCAGGCTATGAGTTGGTTCTGACTTTATGGCCACTAGTGGATTTGAGTTAAGTGGGGTTTTTATGTTTGGCTAAAGCCAGCCAAAATCCTAGGTCAAAAAACATTGCTTCTCCAAAAGATTTTTTTAAAACTATTTTAATATGGGCTACAGGTTCAACCTGGAGAGGGCTGCTCCTTGGCGGCAAAGATTCTGAAGCTTTGTCTGACATATATTGGACATGTTGTAAGGAGGGACCAGTCCTCGGAGAGGGACATCATGTTTGGGAGGGCGGAGGGACAGCATAGGATAGGAAGACCCTCTATGAGGTGGATTGATTCAGTGACTGGGGTAATAGGGGTGGGTGTGTTGGGGACAGATTGGCACAGGATAGAGCAGGGTTTAGGGCCGTGGTACATAGGGTTGCTATGAGTTGCAGGCAACTCAACAGCACATAACAACAACAACAACAACAATGTGGGCTACAAATTCATAAATCTTAATATAGTTACAATTTTAGATACCTTTTTTCTATTTCAAAACAAAAATTTATTCTTTTTTCTTCTTTGGCATTCCTTAATTTTAATAAAAGATTAAAAATAGTTGTGCTTGGTTGTGCTGTCTCACGAGTGAGGCTGACTAGCTAGCAATACCCGCACTTTGTTGCATCCGCCCCTTCTGCCCCCCTGCTCTGTGGAGTACCTTATCGGCGTTCAAGGCCCCTACGACGTCTTGGTCGCCTCCCACCGAGTGGCTGCTAGTAATACTGTCCAGATGATGGATGACCACAAGATGTTTAAGATGAGTGAAAAAAAAAATCTCATTTCTGTGTGTTGGAGAAACTGGTGACACTGTACAGTTTGCAGGATATACTCAGAAAAATATACAGCTTTACAAGATGTGAAATGGTTATGAATTCTCTCTCGCAACAGCAGCTAATTGCACCCTCCGGGACCTGGCTGATGCCTGCGGAGACGCACTCCGTACCATGTCAGCCTCCTCCTGGCTGGCCATGATGAGCACGAGGGGCCGGTGCTCCACTGTATGGACTACTTGTTGGCCTTGGCAAAGGCCCCCTTTGCAGCCCATGGCTACGCTGCTTTCCTGACTCTCAGTATCCTATACGCCAACTATCTCACGAGATAAGGAATGGAGCTACTTAGGACATGTCTAGAGGAGCTCAAGAAACGCTTCATCCTCAATCCTCCAACTTCAGCTTTCAAATTCTTGACAAAAAATGGCATCCATGATCTGGAGAATATTACCTTCTCTAAACGGGAATCCTAACCTTGTGCCCTCACTTTCACCTGCCATGGAACTTTCATAATAGGCCCCTTTATTTTTTCCTACTCTTTTGACTTGCACTCTTGATATGATATATCATTCATTCAGAATAAAGCTGAATATGGATTAAAAAGATATTAAAAAGAATACGGGTTTTCATCCAACTACTCCTACATACTATGTTTTATGACATTAATTTTAATATTTCAAATTAATTTGTTAATTAAACTTTACCACCTCCTTTTGTGTTTACCATTCTGCTCACATAACTTATCTATTTAGAACTTTTACTTCTCTGTCTCTTCAATCTATTCCACAAGAATTTAAAGATCATCTAAAAAAAAAAAGATGTGACTTACTGAACACTGATGACTAAAGACCACATGAGTTATGGGATGATATCAAGAGCATCAACAGTGAAGGGTGGAGAAAGTCATAAAGGTGAATGAAAAGACAAAAAATAGGTGTTAGAAAGACTAATTGCACCAGAACAAAGAGTGGCCAAAACAAAGGGAAGGAATGCTGAAGTAAAAGAGATGAATAGAGACTTCAAAGGCTAACACATGAAAACAAAACAAAGTATTATAACAAACATGCAAAAAGCTCAAGTGAGGAGCTCTGGTGGCCTAGTGGCAAGAAGCTGCACTGCAATCCCAGAGGTATGTGGTTCAAATCCACAAGATTCTCTGCTGATGAAGGAGGGGCAATCTCCTCCCGTACCAGTCAGATCCAATTTTACAGTACACGCAAAAAAAAAAATAATAATAAAATGACCAAAAAAAAAAGCTGAAGTGAGAAAATCAAAAGGGAAGAAAGAACCAAAGAAAAATTCAAGCCCTGAGGTGCAATACTGAGGATCCATCCTTTGGGCAAAATCTTGAATGATATATGAAGCATCAAAAGAAGATGAAAAAATACATAGAATCATTTTACTAAAAACAATTGTTTGGCTCTGAACCATTTCAGGAAGTACCATATTATCAATAACCAATGGTAATAAAACAAGAAGTTCAAGTGATATTGAAGGCATTGGCAAAAAAAAATTTTAATATCCCAGATAACACCAATTGAGATGTTTTAGCAGACAGACACTAACGTGGACATGCTCACTACTCAATGCCAAGAAATTTGGAAAATTACTACCTGCCCAAACCTACTGAAAGAGATCCAAATTTGTTTCCATTCCAAAAATAAAGGTGATTCAATAGAATATGGAAATTATTCAAACAACTATTACTGTTACATGTAAGTAAAATCTTGCGGAAGATTATCTTTAAATGACTGGAGCAGTACATTGACAGGAAACTTCCAGAAATTCAAGCTAGACTCAGAGAGGTTATGGCACAAGGGATGCCATTGCTGACATCAGATGGAACTTGGCTGAAAGCAGAGAGTTCCAGAAAGCTGTTTACTTGTGCTTTATTGATTATGCAAAGACATTTGACTATGTGGATCATAAAAAAATTAGAGATAAAATTGAGAAGAATGAGAATCCCAGAACACTTAAATGTGGTCATGCAAAACCTATGTATAAACTGAGAAGCTGTCTTAGAGAAAGTGTAACCAGGGTGCTTCCCAGAGGCAAGGTGGTGAAACTTCCTATCATAGACTTTGGATTCATTGTCAGGAATGACCTGTCCTTTGGAAAAGACATCATGCTGGGAATGGTGGAGGGTCAGAGAAAAGTGACAAAGCAAATGGGATGGATTGACACAACGACAGTAACAAAGGACAGCTTCAGTGTAACAGAGATGGTGAGAATGGTGCAAAATAGGACAATGTTCATGTCTTTTGTTCATAGGGCCACAAGGAATCTAGATGACAACTAATTTCCCTTCCTGTCTCTGACAACTACCCAATAATGATTCTGTGTGTAGGACTTTCCTTAGCTTTTTATAATAATGATATAATACTATAATCGTCCATTTACAACTGACTTACTCTACAGGATTTCTTCTAGAATCATCCATGTTTCCAGTTCTTTGGTATTGTAAATAATGCTGAAATAAACATATTGCACATCTACTTATTTGAGTTGCAACTCCTATTTCTTCAGGAAATGGGAAAGATATGATGAGAAAAATAATGTATTCAACTTTTGTAAATAAACCAGTATAAAATAAAATTTTTTTAGAAAAATGATACACAACCAGTATGGAAAGCTATTGGAAATTTCTTAGAAGTTGAGAATAGAAATGCCATTTGATCTCATAATTGAACCACTAGGAATATATCCTAAAGAAATAGGAGTTGCAACTCAAATAATAGATGATATAACTTTTTAAAAACCCCAGACAATTAAGTAGGTATGTTTGGGTTTTTACAACATGAACTTTCACAATGAGAGGAATCAAGGTTAAAGATAATATTTGCATATTAAATTGCCTGTCTCAGAGTAGAGTTTAGTCAATATTTTCTCAGCATAAGAAGAACTATTTTTTGGTAACTCCTTTTGCAACTTAGGGAACTCTGATGCTTTAGTGAATAAGGAGCTGCACTGCCAACCTAAAGGCAGGTAGTTTGAATCCACCAGCTGCTCCTCAAAAGAAAAACAGTGTAGGATATTATTGTTGTTGTTAGGTGCCGTCGAGTCGTAGATGACTCATAGCAACCCTACGAACAAAATGCCTGAGCACTGTTCATACATAGAGTTTCCAGAGGCAAGCCATTTCGGAAGTGGATGCCGCTCCTGCTTCCAGGATATTGTTAGGTCCTGTATATTCATGATAGGCAGATTTGGATACTGTAATGGGCCTTATATACATGACAAGCCATTTTAAGATGAATTGTTGCTGTGTTTGAGCAAACACAGTACTATTTTGCTAAAATCAGTATTATTTAAAGCCAAGTGTAACTTTGCAGGTGCATAGTATGATGAAGTTAGTGATTAGTGTGCAAGCATGGCAGAATGGCACCTTTGTCCTCTGCATTTTAAGAATTTTGTGGGAAACGTCCCACTGGGCTTGCCTCTCCTCCCTGCAGTATGTGTGAACTACAATAAAGTGATGTCTAAGCTTCCTGTATCTCTTTGTACTCTTTTCAAATTTGCTGCTGAACCTGAACATCCAGCTTTGACTGATGACCTTGGACATGAAGCATCTTGTGGACTCAAACTATGTATTTACCTTTGGTTTATATATTGTATACACATTTACAATGATGAGAAAGTTCTCAATGCATTGTGTGAAAGTTGTTGTTGCTGTTACATGCTTGAAGTCAACTGTGACTCCTATTGACCCTGAAAACAGTAGACCTGAGCCCTGACCTACTGTAAAAAAGAGCCCGGGACACATGAGGGCAACCATATCTCACATTTACCAACGTTACAAAGGGAAACTATCCCCATTAACAACACCAACAGCACAAAACCATTTCCTATGAGGTCACTTTGAGCATGTTGCAAGAAGAGACCAGTCCTTGGAGAGGAACATCATATTTGGGAGGGTGGAGGGACAGCACAAGAGAGGAAGACCCTCAATGAAATGGTGTTTGCAATCATTTGCTATGCATCGGAGAGCTGAACTAGGGATGAGAGAAGGAGAATTGTTGCCTTTGAGCTGTGGTGCTGAAGAAGAGTATTGAATATACCATGGACTGCTAAGAGAACAAACAAGTTCATCCTGGAAAGGGTGAAGCCAGGCGGCTCCTTGGAAGCAAGGATTCTGAAGCTTCGTCTGACATATTTTGGACATGTTGCAAGGAGGGATAAGTCCTTGGAGAGGGACATCATGCTTGGGAGGGTGGAGCGAGAATACAAGAGAGGAAGACCCTCAATGAGGTGAATTGATTCAGTGACTGGGGTAATGGGGTAGGTGTGTCAGAGACAATGAGATTGGCACAGGATAGAGCAGGGTTTAGGGCTGTTGTGCATAAGGTTGCTATGAGTTGCAGGTATCTAGATGGCACATAACAACAACAAACTGAGGTCAACCATACACACACACCCCCATTCCTATACCTCTTTATACTCATCCCAAAGCCAATCTTACTGCTTTACTGGATCAAAGATCCATTACAATAGCTTTCAGACCACACAGATTCATATTTGGAAAGTTAAAGTCTATAATTCAGGTTAGTAGAAGAATACAATCACAACAGGTTCCAAAGGCCTTGAGACTCTTGGCTTTAGGCCAGTATTAGAAAGCTCTTAGACCTACCAATATTGATTCTTCAGCAAATGATGTAACAGTCCCAAGGTCCCATCTCATGTCAGGTCTCTGGTTCTCCACTGTGGTTGCTATGGCTGATGCTCCTGTAGGCCTTTGTCATCTGGCATCCTGAAGGATGAGTTGCATCCTCTGGTACTCTGCTGGTTAAAGATCATCCTTCTGCTGCTGAACCCACTCAATTTAATGGCAAGACTAGACAATCTCTTTGTGGATTCATGAGACTAGCCCATCCCTTTGTGGACTGATGAGCTAGCCATGTCCTTTGTGAATAGTCAAACTTGTCATATTCACAAATTCCCTCCCACTTACATGGCAAATTCAAGCAATGACTAGGAAAGCTATTTTGAATAAACTTTTAACTCCCCATTTATCCTGTGCCATCCTCATGATCTCTGTTCTGCTCAAGTTCATTGTGGTAATGATTGTGTCAATTCATCTTGTTGAGAGTCTTCCTCTCTTTAGCTAATTCTCTATCTTTCCCAGTAAGGTGTCTCTCTCCAAGAACTGGTCCCTCATGATAATATGCCCAAAATAAGTGAGTTGAAGTTTCAACATCCTTGTCTCTAAGGAGCATTCTGATTGCACTTCCTTTATTGTTTGGGGCTTTTTGCAATCCTTAAGAAAGGTAATACTCTATTTCCTGCTCAAGGAAGCTGAGAAAATGGAACAAATTCAAGTCTCCAGTTGCATATTATAGGATTCTATGGACAAATCTTAAATGATATTTGAAACATTTTAAAAAAGGAAGAAATACAGATTCAGTATACCAGAACACTTGATTGTGCTTATGCAAAACCTTGGACCAGGAGGCAGTCATCAAAACAGAACAAAGAAACACTCCATGGTTCAATATGAGGAATGATGTATGACAGGGACACATCCTATCTCCATACCTTTTCAATCAGATGATCCAGTAGGCTGGTTCTATGAGGAGAAATGTGGCATTAAGATTGGAGGAAGACTCAGCAATAATCTGTGTTATGCAAACTTGCTTGCTGAAACTGAGGAAGTTCTGAAGTACTTGCTGCAGACAGTCAAAGACTGCAGTCTTCAATATGGATTGAAGCTCAACATTAAGGAAACAAAGATTCTCACCACTGGGTCAATTGGCAACATCATAATAGAGGGTGAGGAAATTGAGATTCCATTTGCTTGTCTACATAAAAAACACTCTTGGAACCAGCAGCCAGATAATCAAAAGATGAATTGCATTGGGGAAAATCTGCTGTCAGGGATCTCTCCAGGGTACAAAACAAGGATGTCAGTTTGGAGACTAAGGTGTGCCATTGTCTTTGCAATTACTTGCTATATATCAGAAATCTGGACAATGATTAAGGGTGACAGAAAGAGAACTGATGCCTTTGAGCTGTGATGCTGGAGAATATTATTGAATATATACCATGGGCCACAAAAGAACAAACAGGTTCATCGTGGAGTGGGTGATACCAGGCTGCTCCTTGGAGGCAAGGATTCTGAAGCTTCATTGGGCATACTCTGGGCATGTTGCAAGGAGGAACTAGTCCTTGGAGAGTGACATCATGCTTTGGAGGGTGAAGGAACAGCACAGGAGAGGAAGCTTTTGATGAAATGGATTGACTCAGTGACTGGGGTAACGGGGGTAGGTATGTCAGAGATGATAAAGTTGGCTCAGGATAGAGCAGAGTTCAGAGCTGTTGTACATAGGGTCTCTATGAGTTGTAAGCTACTCGACAGCATATAATAATAACAACAATATACCAGAAAGAATTAGTCAACACTGAACTATTTTAGGGAGTATTATATGATCAAGAACCAGTGCTAACTAAAGAAGACATACAAGATGCACTAAAGCCATTCACAAAGATAAGGGCTAAGGAATAGGTGGAATACCAACTTAGGTGTTTCAACAAGCAGATGCAGCCCAAGATGTGCTCACTAGTCTGTGCCCAGAAACTTGGGCAAGAACTGCCTGAACAAATGTCCTCTTTCAAAAAGAAGTTCATCCAAAACAGTGAAAAATTATTGACTAATGTGATTAAAATCACATGAAAGTAAAAACTTGTTGAAGATTGCTTTTAAAAATGGCTGGAACACTGCAGAGAACTGCTAGAAATTCAAGCTGGATTCAGAAGAGCCCATGGTACAAGGGATAACTTTACTGGTCTCAAAAGGATTTTGCCTGAAAACAGAGAAAACTAGAAATATGTTTACTTGCGTTTTACTGATTATACAGTGTTTTACTGATTATACAAAGGTATTAAACTATTTTAGTCATAATAAATTATGAATAACATTGAGAAGAGTGGGAATCCCAGAACACTTACTTGTGCTCGTATGAAACCTGCACATAGACTAAGAAACAGTTGTCAGGACAGAACAAGGGAACATTGCATGGTTTAAAATCAGAAAATGTGTATGTCAGGATTATATCCTTTCTCCCTATCTATTCAATCAATATGATGAACAAATCATTCAAGAAGCTTGACTATATGAAGAAAAATGTGACAACAATATAAAGGAAGACTCATGAGTCTTATAAATAAAAACAACATATGTTATACAGATGACACAGCTTTACAGAAAGTGAGGACTTGAAGCATTTACTATAGAAAATCAGAGACTAAAGCCTTCAATATGATTGACATCTCAGTATCAAACAAAAATCTCCACCACTAGACCAATAGGAAGTTCAGGCTGCTCTGAAGGACTTGGCAAAAAATAAAGCTCCAGAAATTGACAGAATATCAATTGACATATTTCTACAAACAGATGCTGTTCTGGACATGCTCACCAGGTTGTGCCAAGAAATCTGGAGGACAATTACCTGGCCAACTGGCTGGAAGAGATCCATATTTATTCCCATTTCAAAAAAAGGTGACCCAACAAAATGTGGAAATTAGCAAACAATATCACAAAAAGCACATGCAAGCAAAATTCTACTGAAGATTATCAAGAAATGACTGGAACAGGACATTGACCAAGAACTACCCGAAATTCAGGCTGAGTTTAGAAAAGGTCATGTTATTAGAGAAATTATCACCAATGTCAGATGGATGTTGGCAGAAAGCAAAGAATACCAGAGGGTTATCTATCTGTGTTTCATTGACTATGCAAAGACATTTGACTGTGTGGATCACAACAAATTGTTGATAAGCTTGAGGAGAATGGGAATCCCAGAACAGTTGATTGTGGGAAAGCTATGCTTGGACCAGGAAGCAGTCCTCAGAACAGAGAAAGGAAACACTGCATCGTTCAGAGTCAGAAATCGTATATATCAGGGATGCATCCTGTTTCGATAACTTTTCTATGTGTAGGGTGGATCATTCAAGAGGATGGGCTTTATGAGGAGGAATGTCGCATCAAGATGAGAGGAAGACTCATCAACAATCTACACTGGGCAGATTACACAACCTTGCTTGCTGAAATGGAGGCAGGCCTGGAGTGCTTGCTGCAGAAGGTCAAGGACTGTAGTCTTCAATATGGATTGAGGCTCAACATCAAGAAAACTAAGATTTTCACCACTGGGTCAATTGTAATTACCATGACGGAAGAAGAAGACATGGAGGTTGTTAACAGTTGCAGCTTGCTTGGCTCCACAATCAACACTCTCGGCACTAGCAGTCATAAAACCAAAAGATTCACTGCATTAGGTAAATCTGTTGTAAGGGACCTTTCTAGAGTGCTGAGAAGCAACAATGTCAGTCTAGAGACTAAGGCTCATCTGATCCAGGCCATGGTCTTCGCAATTACTTGGGATGCATCAGAAAGCTGGAAAATGATTAAGGATGACAGAAGAAGAATTGATGCCTTTGAGCTATGGTGCTGGAGAAGAGTCTTAAACATACCATGGGCTGCCAATAGAACAAATAGGTCCTTCTTGGAGAGAGTGAAACCAATTTTTTCTTCTTGGAGGCTGGGATTTTAAAGCTCTGTCTCACATACTCAGAGCACATGGCCAGGAGAGACCAGTCCTTGGAGAAGGACATCATGCTCTGAAGGGTGGAGAGACAGTGCAGTATAGAAAGACCCCAGATGAGATGGATTGATAGAGTAACTATGGTAATGGGAAGTGTCAGAGTCAGTGAAACTGGCTCAGGACAAAGCAGGCTTCAGAGCTGTAGTGCATAGGGTTGCTATGAGTACCAGACAACTTGACAGCACCTAATAACAACAACAGACCAATAGACTACAACATGAAAGATGGAGAAAAGATTGAAGTTGAAGTTGTTAACTTTATTTCACTTAGATCCACAATCAATACCTATGATAAGAACACTCAAACAAAGGATTTGTTGCACTGGGAAAATGTATTGTTAAGGACCTCTCCAAAGGGTTAATAAATAAGATGTCAATTTAAAGACTAAACATAATATAAACATGGCTTTTTTTTTCAGTTACTTCCAATGTATCTACAGTTTGGACAATAAATAAAGAATATCCAGGAAAAATCAATGCCTTTGAATTGTGATGTTGGAGAAAGGTACTGAACATGGACTACCAAAGAACAAAAAGTTCATCTTGAAGAAAGTACAAACAGATCACCCCTTAAAGGTAAGGATGGTGAAAGTTTGTCTAACATACTTTAAACATGTCATCATGTTTAAACAAGGGGCCAGTCCTTGGAAAAAGACATTACAGTATGCTGGGAAAGGTAGAGGTTCAGTGAAATAGTAGAAGAGCTTCAAGAAGATGGATTAACATAATAACTGCAACAATGGACTGGAGGAGCGTGGTGGAGGCTGTGGAATGGTGCAGACTAGAGAAAGATTCTAATCTGTTGTTCATATGGTTGCCATGAATTGTTGTCTTGATAGCTAAAAACAGCACTTGTGTGTCAGTTTGTCTTAACAGTGGTGGCTGCAGTTTTGCTAAGATGGCAGAAAATAGGCCACTAGTATTTCAAACACCATCAGTGGGTTTCAGCTGAGTTTTTAAACTGTAGCAGAATAGAAAGCAGGATCACCATCCATTTCTGAAACAATTGATCAGTAAAAATGTTTTGAGTAGCCGTGAAACATGTTATGTGTAGTTCCAGAAGAAGAACCTCTCAAATTTGAAGGCACACAATACACTTAGGAATGTATTGCTTCTTTATGAAAGCATTTACAACATGAAAGCAGTAAAGCTTTCACTTACGAAAGACCTTTGTTTGTTGATTTGGTGTGATGCAAAAAACAAACACAAACATAAAACTATTAAATATACCAAGGGCAAAAATAATATCTCTGAAAATGGTCAACCAGAATGCTCCTTATAAGTGAGAAAGCTGAGACTTTCTCTTACGAACTTTGGGCATATTGGTAGAAGGGTCCAATCCCTGGTGATAGACATTATTCTTGGTAAAGCACAGAAACAGGGAAAAAGAGGCAGATCATCAATGAGATAAATGAGATGGACATAGTGACTACACAATAGGCCCAAGCACAGCACAAACTGTAAAGTTGGGCAGCTCTGGGAAGTGTTTTATTCTGTTTTATATACAATTGCTATGTGTCAGTGGCACCTAACAATAGCATTACACATTACAAATGTATGAGAAATTTAAAAATTACAAACAAGGTTGTTATAGCAAAATAAATTTTATATGTGGTTATTTACTTTATGGGCACTTAATTGATATACCCAAACATTGGCTTTAAACTTTCTTACATCTAATGTGAAAAGGGAAATTGAAATGACACATGTACATGGATGTAATCACAGTTGGTGAGCTAAGGAGACACATTTTCTTTTTTTTTTTTTGTGATACAATTTTATTTTTTAAGTATGTTGTTTTCATGGGTTTTCTGTGGAGGTTCAGGCCCATTCAGAAGTAACTTGGAAGGAAAGCTTGGCAGTCTATTTTTAAAAAATAAAAACCCCAAAATCCCAGAAGTTACAAATCTTCTGGAGCATAATTCCTCTCAAACATGAGGTCATCACAAGTTAGAGTTGACCTCACAGAAAGCAATGTGTTTTCCTATTACTTAACTACATCAGGAGTAAATTGTAATTGGGCTTTTTCTTGGTGGCACAGTCCATGAAGAAATGCACTGTTAATGCAAAGAGCATTCATTTCTGGTAGCTTGAAGACATCACTAGCACAGAGGAAAGATGAATCCTCCTCTCTAACAATTTACAGCTTTGAAAACCCAATGGAGAGTGAGCTATAAATTGGTTCCAACTCAATGGCAATTTTTAGGAGATTTTCAGTACTTTCTTTGAAAACCAAGACATTGGATATGAAGAATTCACTGACTAACTTACCATTGTTGTTGTAGTTGTTATGTGCCATCGAGTCACTTGCTACTCATAGCAACCCTGTACAAGAGCCCTAAATGCTGCTCTAGCCTGTGTCAACCTCTCCATCTCTGCTAGTCCAAGTGTGCTCTATTGTACATAGGGTTTTCAAAGGCCTGTCAACTCGGAAGTGGATGGTCAATCCTTCTTCATAGTCTTTCCCAATTTGTGTGTTTGTTTGTTGTGTGTGTGGGTTTTTAGACAATAATAAAGAGGAGAAAGTGGCATTAAGAATCAAAAACAGCCTCTCTTTTGCATACTTTATCTTTTTCGATCTTGAGGCAAACTCCTCCCAGCTTTACGTGACTAAAAAGCAGCTTAGAAGACTCTTCACAGTAATTAACACTGTGATGTTGGTGTTTCATCGAATTACTTCTTGAAGGATACTTGAAATAAGAATGCTGATCAGAAATTCAGGGTTACCTCAAAGGCCAAATCAAAATCAACCACAAGTGCAATTTTAGTCATTATGGCAGTTCAGCTGGTAAAGGGTTTCAGATGGAGAGGTGATGCCAGTCCTCATTAAATCACCACACATGGGTAATTATCTACTCCATCTAGCGTGTTATATGTCCCTGTCTGTCACACACACCAATTTATGGAAAACATTTCAGATCCACGTAGCCCTCACAGAGTCTGTTGGAAGCAGAAGGTGCCAACCTAAGCACTTAGATAACATGCTACTTAATGAGAACCCAAGTGTTGATTCCACGTGCCTTCTTGGCTGGTTCCTCATCCTGTCTGATTTTGTTCTTGGAGTGGTGGTGAGTGGCTCCCAATCATTGTAATTATCACACAATTCATTCCAGAAAAGGTAGTTTCTAAGGTATTATTTTAAAATTATAAGCATAATTTAAGAGAGAGTTGAAAGACATAAATTGTTATTAATATTAATGATTTGTTGACATCTTACCCTTATTGAAAGCTTCAATCCTTTATCATTTGAGCATTAAATATTGTCAAGAAAGCCACCAATTCTGAAAGGGTAATTACATTATTTTGATGGGCTCTTTGCATAGCATCCCAGTGTCTGGACCTCAGGACTGTGGTGAAACAGGAGCAGGCAGGCCATCAGGAGACTAAAGGCATATTTTCTGGCCTTGAGACAGGAGGAGAAAGAAGTTCTCTAAAAGTTTAGGATAATTTTTTAATTGAGCTTCTAAAACTGATCAATTTTTGAACTTATAAAGTGACAGTAATAAAAGCTAGTTTTCTAAAAATTTAGGAATAAACAGAGAACACTAGAAAGTCACCCCTGAAATTCTTTGCTTCTTGCCTGACATTGTTGTTAATTTCCATCGAGTTGAGCATGACTCATAGCGACTCTATGAACAAAAACCCGAATGCCTTTCATGAATATCGTCATTTCTCCAAGTTCATGGAGTTTCCAGAGGCATGTGGTTTAGGAAGTGGATGCGGCTCCTCCTTCAAAACCTGTTTTACAACTGGGAGCTACACTAAACACTGTCTACATTGGGAAACCATTATGGTATTTGATATCCCAATGACAGAAGGTTCAGCATCACAGAAAACCCAGGTTACTTCAAACAGCATATTGACAAAGAGTGATGTGCAAAGTAGAAGAGTGTTCCTCCACATATAACAGCACTAATTTCATTTAGCAGTGGTTAAGTGTCATTGAGTCGAATATGACTCAGAGAAACTTTACACAAAAGACTTGAACTCTGTTCTATAACTAACATCATTTCTGTACATTTATAGAGTTTAGAGAGTTTTTAGAGTTTCCGGAGGCATCTAGTTTAGTAAGTAGAATGAATATTCTTTAAAAGACACAGCAATCATTTAGTTGTTTTACTGAACAACTTGGAATTACTCTGACGCTGAACACTGTTCCATGTTGTTGTTATTGTTATATGCCGTTGAGTCGCTTTCAACTCACAGCGACCCTATATACAAGAGCCCTAAACCCTGCTCTATCCTGTGCCAATCACACTGCTTCTGACACACCCATCCAGATTACCCCACTCACTGAATAAATCCGCCTCATAGAGGATCTTCCCGTCTTGCACCGTCCCTCCACCCTCCCAAGCATGATGTCCCTCTCCAAGGACTGGTCCCTCCTTACAACATGTCCAAAGTATGTCAGATGAAGCCCCAGAATCCTTGCCTCCATGGAGCAGCCCAGTTTTACCCTCTCCAGGATGAATCTGTTTGTTTTCTTGGCAGTCCATGATACATTTAATAGTCTTCTCCAGCACCACAGCTCAAAGGCACCAATTCTCCTTCTATCCTCCTTAGTCATTGTCCAACTCTCTGATGCATAATAAGTGATTGCAAAGACCATGGCCTGTATCATGCACCATAGTTGTGTCAAATACCATAATGGCATAATGTGTAACCCAGATTGATTAATGCTGGAGCAGGTGTAACATCCACTTCCTAAACCTGATGTTGGCTGCCTGACATTAGAGCTAGGAAATTGTTATGTATATTATGTCAGTCAAAAAGCACTTTTTTATTTAAGTGCAAAAACTGTAGTTTTTTTGGTTGTTTAACACTGCTCTCCTCCCAAGCTTTTACTTCCTACTACCCTCTAGAGTTTTTTTCCAAAGATACTTTGCCTTCTTCTCTACTTGCTTACCACCAGTGCTGAGCTACTCCATTCTCTGGAAATTACTGATGACTACTTGTTCTTGTTCTCTTAATCTGCATGCCTTTCCTTAGTTTTTCTTCTGTACTCTCTCAGCATAGGGTTTTCAAAGGCCTGCTATTTCAGAAGTGAATGGCCAATCCTTCTTCCTAGTTTGTCTTAATTTGATTGCTCAAATTTAGAACATTTATCTTACAGACAAGCATTTTACAAAGAAGAGCAGATTAAAAATATTTCCCAGTAGTAGAAAAAAAAAACAATAAATTCTGTGTTGTCCCCACTCTTGCCAGTTGTGTTTTGAGCCACGCCTTTCCCTGCTGCACCAACATTTACATCTACTCCCACCTACTCCTTGATGTGATGGCCTGTATGTCTATCTTTCTGTTCTTTGGAGGCTAGGATTCTAAAGTTTCATCTGACACACTTTGGACATGTTGCAAGGTGGGATCAATCCTTGGAGAGGGATATCATGTTTGAGAGGGTGGAGGGACAGCATAGGAGAAGAAAGCCCTCAAGGAGATTGACTGATTCAGTTAGTTCCTGGGATAATGGAGATAAGTGTGTTGGAGACAATAAGGTGGGTACAGGATAGAGGAGGGGACATAGGGCCACTATGAGTCACAGGCGACTCAATGACACATAACAACAACAACTCTCTCAGCAGTCTCTGAGATACTAAAAATTGAAATGAAATTTTTAAAAATTTGAAAATATTTATTAAGGATAACAATTCAATATTCTACCCAAAGCATCCTTAAATATTGCAATGCTTGGAGGTTAGGATTTTGAAGCTCCACCTCACATACTTTGGGCATGTGGCCAGGTAAGACTGATCCTTGGAGAAGGACATCATGCTTGGAAGAGTGGAGAGACAGCACAGGAGAGGAAGACACTTTTTGATATGGATTGATACAGTGACTGGGGCAATGAAGGTAGGTGTGTCTAAGTCAGTGAGACTGGCTCAGAATAGGACAGGCTTCAGAGCCATTGTACATAAGGTCGCTATGAGTTGCAGGCGACTGGACTGCACATAACAACAACAACAAAGGTAAAAATAATGAATTTAGGTTAATGTACATGATAACATGTTGTATGAAAATAAATATTTAGTGAGAAAAGGGTATTGTTTTACCCTTTAGAAAACCTCTTTAATTATTAGCTTTATAAAAGGCAAAAGGAGTTCTGGTGGCATAGTGAGCATGGTGTTTCTATGCCAATTCAAAGGAAGTGGTTTGCATTTTAAAAAAATGGACAATCTGCTTCAACGATTTAGATCCTCCCAGAAGAGCTGTGGATGAGCATTCACA